>NW_027140964.1:0-300000 GCF_036365525.1 Heterodontus francisci
AATTCCTCATCACTGGAACCGTTCTGGTGAATATTTCATGTGCTCTCTCCAATACCCTCATGTATTTCTTCAAGTGTGGCGCCCAGACCTTGATGTAATACTCCAGCTGAGGCCGAGCTATTGTCTTATACAAGTTCAACATTAGTTCCTTGCTCTTGTTCTCTTTGCCCCTATTAATAAAGCCGAGGATACCGTCTGCTTTCTGAACCACTCTCTCAACCTGTCCTATCAACCTCATTGACACATATACTCCTCGGTTCCTCTGCTCGAGCACACCCTTTAGCATTATACCCTTTATTCTATATCGTCTCTCCATGTTCTTCCTACCAAAGTGAATCACTTCACATTTCTCTGCATTGAACTTCATCTGCCACCTGACTGCCCATTCAACCAACTTGCTTATGTCCTTTCGAAGTTCCACACTATCCTCCTCACAGGTCACAACGCTTCCAAGTTTCGTATGATCGGCAAACTTTGAAATTGTGTCCTGTACACCAAGGTCTAGGCCTTTACTATCTGTCATGAAATGCAAGGGTGCCATCACTGATCCCTGAGAAACTCAACTACACACCTTCCTCCAACCCAAAAAACATCAATTAACCTCTACTCTTTGTTACCTGTCACTCGGCCAATTTCGTATCTGTGTTGCTACTGTCCCTTTTATTCCACGAGCTACATGTTTACTCACAGGTCTGCTGTTTGGCATTGTATCAAACGTCTTTTTGAAGTTCATTTTCACCACATCAACAGCATTGCCTTCATCAACCGTCAGTGTTATCTCCGCAGGAAAACTCCAGCAACTTAGATAAGCATGATTTTCCTTTACGAAATGCATGCTGGATTTCTTTAATTAACTCACGTTGCCCATGTGGCAATTAATGTTGTCCCTAATTATTTTTTGTAAAGGTTTTCCCACCACCGAAATTAAACTGACTGGCCTGCAGTTGCTGCGCTTATCTTTACACCCTTTTTTGAAGAAATGTGTAAGGTTTGCAATTCCCCAGTCCTCTGGAACCGCCACTGAGTCGAAGAAAGACAGAAAAATTATGGCCAGTGCCTCTGCGAATTCCACCATCCCTTCCCTTAGTATTGTTGGATGCATCTCATCCGCCCCTGGCGCTTTGCCCACTTTGGGTAAAGAAACCCTACCTAATATTTATTCTTTATCAAATTTAAACCTCTCTAGTCTCTGACTTACCTCCTATTTCAATATTGCCTGGGTTGCATCTTCTTCCTTGGTAAAAGGTTAATGCCTCAAATGTGCCCTCTGACTCCATGGCTAAATCCACTTTCTGGTCCCTAATCGGTCCCACCCCTCTTTTTACCAACCTTTTACTATTTATTTGCCGATAGAAAACTTTGGGAATTCCTTTAATGCTAACTTCCAGTCTCTTTTCATGCTCCCTCTTTGCTTCTCTTATTTGCTTTTTCACTTCCTCTCAGGACCTTCTATCTTCAGCCTGGTTCTCAGTAGTATTTTCTACCTGACATCTGTCATGAGCATGTTTTCTTCTTTATCTTAATTTCTAACTCATTTGTGATGCAGGGAGCTCTGGATTTGTTTGCTTTACGTTTCCGTTCGAGGGAACATACCTTGGCTGTTCCCCAAGTATCTCTTCTTTGAAGGTAGCCCATTGTTCATCTGCCCGTTTTCCTGCCAGCTTTTGACACCAATTTATTCGCCACAGCTCTATTTGTACCACAGTGAAGTTAGCCTTCACCCAGTTAATTATTCTTAACTTGGATTGCTCTTTGTCCTTTTCCATCATCAGCCGAAACCTTATGATACAACGAATACTGTCGCCTAAATGCTCTCCTTCTGATACTTGATCCACTTGGCCCACCTCATTTCCAAGTACCAGGTCTAGCAGTGCTTCCTTTCTCGTTGGACTCGCAGCATATTGTTGCAGAAATATTTCCTGAACACACTCTAGGAACTCTTGTCCCTCGCTGCCCTTTAAGCTACTACCATTCCAGTCTATGGTTGGATAATACAAGGCCCCCAGTATGTTTGTCACGATATGTTTTGCACTTTCTGTAATTTCTTTGCAAATTTGTTCCTCTTCATCCTTCTCAGTAGCTGGTGATGTTTAGACAAAAATCGAGCAATGGAACCGCACATTTTCATTCCTCAGCGCTAGTCTAATTGATTTTATCTCGAACCCTCTTGACATCGTATTTCTACAGCACTGCAATGTTCTCCTTAATTTATGCTGCCACCTTCCCACTTTTTTCCCTTTCCTATCTTTCCTGAATTTGTATCCAGGAACATTTATCATCCAATCCCGCCCTTCTTTGAGCCAGTTCTCTGTTACAGCCACGACGTCATATTTCCAGATTGAGATCTGCACCTGTACTGTACCAGTCTTATTAACCACACTCCATGCCTTCACACATATATATATATTTTTTACATTAACCATGACTGACATCTATTGCTTAACCCCTTAATCTGACCACAGCGAATATTTCCTACTGTTGGGCTATCTTTCTCCCCCAGTATTCTGTGCTCCTTGGTATTCATCTATAATACTTGTTCCTGTTTCCCACAACGCAGCAGAGTTGCCATGTTTGCTTCCTTCCAATCTGAGTTCACTCGCAGGTCCCCATGCCTCTGACAATTTCGTTTAAACCCTCCGCAACAACACTAGCAAATCTCCCCGTGAGGATATTCATCCCAGTCCTTTTGAGAGGCAACCCCTCCATCTTGTACAGGTCCCACTTGCCACAGTTACATTCTCAATATCTCCGAAATCTGTTGCTCTCCCTCCTACAGCAGTTCTTCAGCCATGTGTTCAATCACTCAGTTCTCCTATTCTTGTACTCACTTGCACTTGGGACTGGGAGTAATTTTGATATTACTGCATTTTTCGTCCTGATCTTTAATCTCATCCCCCTTCTTACCTATGCAACTGGTACCGATGTGGACCATGACCTCGTGCTGTTCACCTTCCCCGGGAAGAATGTTCTGCAGCCGCTCCATGACATTCTTGACCCTGGCACCAGGAAAGAAACACACCATCCTGCAGTCTTGTTTACTGCCGAAGAAATGCCTGTCTGTTCCCCTCACTAACAAATCACTGCTGCTCTTTCACTCTTCATCCTCCCTTCCTGTGCATCTGAGCCACCTATGGCGTCACAAACCTGGCTGTGACTGCACACCTCTGAGGAACCGTCACCCTCACCAGTATCCAAAATGGGAGACCGACAACCGAGTGCAAAACCTCCGTGGGGAACTCCTGCAGTACCTGCCTGGTCCTCTTAGTCTACCTGGCGGTCACTCATTCCCTATTTGACTGCATACTTCTGACCTGCGTTGAGACCACCTCCCTAGACCTGCTATCCAAGTAGTCGTTCGTTTCGTGGATGCACAACAGTGACTACAGTCTCCTTCGAGTTCCGAAAACTGGAGCTTCAGCTTCTGAAACCGGTGATGCTTCCTGCTGATGTGTTCATCTAAGACCCGCGGTGCGTCCATGACATCCCACATGCTGCAGGTTGTACATTCCACTCGGAAGATCTGCCCTCCCATACCTTAATTTTACAGACTTATTTATTATGAGTAGAATAGCTTACCCCGTATTCATCAAACAACTCCAAGCACTGCACCAAAGCAGGAAATAAATACTGCATTATCTTCACTACCATTAAAAACATGTAAACTGGTTGAGATTTCTTCGGATCGTTCAATCTTCTGTTCGAAATATAAGAATCACATTAGCTGTCCGGAATTTCTCTAGCTCTATTCCATATTCTGATAATTATTAATGAACAGATAATTTTGACTCTGCTAATATCTTCCCTAGCTTTGTTAGTGTAGGTGGTTTAAATCCATCTAAAGCAGAGCGTTTATCCTCTATTTGATTGCTTTTGCACATTTGATCCCGATTTCTATGTTAACGAACCTGAAGTTTTACAATGAAATTATTCACTATTATTTGAATGTTCGTCTCCTCCCTTCAGAGACCTTTTTCCATTCTACAGGCTCTGAATAGTGATCCACATCTGCGCCAACCATCCCACTGCACACCAGAGTTCCTTCCTGCTGAGCTCATAGCTGCTGTGCAGAGGTCCATTTACATTTATGACTATGTCACTCTCTGATTCAAATCCAGTAAACCTGGGCTGTCCTTAAACTCACAATGGATGGGATCTGTCGTGACAGACACAATAAGGCCGTTTCCTCATCAGTTTCCTCCACCATCCTCTGCTAGCACATTTCGAGGATCCCATTTGGAACAGATTTGTTTCGTTTAAATATCTCGTCATTCCCGCGCGATCTCCTCACTTCATCACTGGTTCTAGTCTGGGTATGGTAACCTTAAAGGATGCTGATCCTGACCGTGTTGTAAAGTATTGATGTCTGGACCTCGAGTGCGAGCCTTGGCAAATTCCACCATCACATGGTGTCGCTATGGGAGCTGTTCTGGTCCTAGATGTGTTGTTTTTATGAAGGATACGTGGTCCATTCTTTGTTCCAATCCTCCTCCAGTCCTCTCCTTCACACATACTGATGGATAGCTTGATTACTGTGCTGTTGCTCTCACCTTCTTTTTACTTGAACTAGAACATTTCATTATCTCTGCTTCTAATTTCCAGCCGTCCCTCCACTTCAAACGTACCCTCTCTGACACTGCCCTTCCCTTCCTCGCTTTCCCGACATCCATTTCAGGGGATTGGCTGCCCAAAAATATGGACTATAATCTCATCCACAGCTACCTTGATTATACATACTCCAGCTCTGTTTTCTGCAAAGACTCTGTTCCATTCTCTCCGTTTCTCCTTCTCTGCTCCATCTCCTCCAATGATGCTAACTTTCACACCAGTGCTCCTGAAATGACTTCGTTTTTCCTCAGCCAAGGATTCGCCTCCACTCTGCTTAATAGGCCCCTGGACCATGTCCATCACATTTCCCATGTTACTGCCTTCAGTCCATCCCCTCCCTTCCCGAAACAAGATAAGGTTCTCCCTGTCCTCAACTTCCAACCCATCAAGCGTCCACATTCAACTCCTCATCCTCCAACATTTCTGCCACATCCAGCTCAGTCCATCAACACCATATATGCTTCTCCCCTCCCTTTTCACCAGATCTTTGCGACCCCGTGTCGACTTCTCAATCACCCAACATCCGCTCACTTTATAAGGGCACCCTTACTTGCAAGCACAGGGGATGTAATACCTGCCCTTTCACCTCCTCCCGTCCCGATGTCTGAGGCCTCAGCCCCTTCTTCCAGGCGATTTCCTGCCCTTATTATAACATAGAAACAGTATTCAGTGTTCTCAAAGGAATCCCCTGTACATCGGAAAAGAAGCAAACGGAGATTGAGTGATTACTTTTCTGAACATCTCTGTTCAGTCCACATTCATGACCCTGAGCTTCCAGACGCTTATCATGTAAATTTTTCCATTCCATTCCCGTTCTGATCTTGCTATCCTCGACCTCGTGATATAGTCTACTGAATCTCACCGAGGAACTGCACCAGATTTTCTGATTAGGCATTTTATTGCCTCTCAGACCCAACACTGAGATTAAATGATAACCATCCCTCAAACTTTCTCAGATGGCTTGTGCTGTTATGAAGGATGGCGACACCCGAGTCACTGGAATTGCAGGTTGTGTGGGGTTGCTGGGAAGGACTTCCCCTTCTGTTACAAAACTGGCAGGTTGATTCACGCCACTGGGATCTACCCGCACCTGCCGCCCCACCACAACTGGACCCATTCTCTGTTTCTTTAATTGTTCCATTTGCCGTGCACTATCATCCCTTTATCAATGAATCACTCCTGTCCTCCACCCATTTGCAGACATTTCCCACTTCTCTTTCTTTCCCTCATACACCACTTTTAAATGGCTGTATAATTACTTGCAAACAGATTATCTCCAGTTTCTTCCATTTCTGAGGAAAACCGATCTGTTGAATGGGTAACGCTGTTTATTTCCCCACAGGCACTGCCAGGCGTGGTGAATGTTTTCAGTATTTTCCTAGTTAATCAGTTTTACTGTTGTTTCAGTGTTTTGTTTCCACGTCAATGGTTAAGCCTGGATATCAGCAGGGGTGTGAGATATGTGGTAACAGGAGTTTCCGATTTCTAACTCCACAGATGCCTCTTTCATGCTTGTGGTATCCTCCGTGGTGAAATCAGACGATTGATGGGCTTGGCTTCCGGTTGGGTATGAAGGAGTCTGGAGCAGACCTCAGGACCAGCCCTGTCAAATCCTTACCACCGGTTTGGGGGTTCATTGTGTTACATTGGGGGATGGCCAAACACTAGCTCTGCAGGAGGTGAAATTTCTAATCGCTAAGCTGCCAATTCCCCAGCCCAGAGAGGAGTCACCTATTGTGCAGCATGGTCCGTGTATGGGTAGGAACAATGGAGTTGGAATTTCTGATCCTCAACACCAGGATGAGTCTGCAATGCTGGGGAATGAGCCCAGATAGGGCGAGGGAAATGTTTGGTACAAGATACGATGGAAGGTCCGGTCCCAGGTAGTGGGGTCTGATTCCTTGCTGGGCTCCATTCCCGCAGATTATTGAATCCTGCGGTTGGACGGGTCTATCCTGCACATCAACCTCTGCTGTGACTTATCTAATTCAGAGCGAATAGCTTGATAACAGAGTGGCGGATGATTCTGATTGCTAATCTCGAGTGTCTTTCTCTGTGGCTTGGGTTATGAACGGGGAAACCTGGCGGCCAGAGTTACATGTGTAAAACAGATTACATCAGAGACTTCCAGGACCATGAAAATATTTAAATTGCCAACCCTCCTCCTGGGAGCAGTTCTCTTTCCGTACCCTGTCCCGACTCCATTAAACCCGGAAGTTGGCGGGTAAGAGCTATATTGGGATTAGTGTTGACATTTAAAAAAAAAGACATATAACTCGTTTCAATCCCACCTGTTTTTGTTGCTAATGTCCTGCTCTTTCTGTTTTTGTCAGATGCAGAGAATGTTTGATCAGTAATTTCCAGTCACCTTTCCCTGCTCTCTCTTACAGTTAATTTACTAGCGATTGTGATCCTCTCCCAGGGAAATTGCGGCCTCTCCACCTGCACCACTCGATACCTGGTGGCCATGGCAACGACGGACCTACTCTTCATTATCACTGGGGTCTTACTGTGGCGGGTTGCATTTTATTATTTCCTGGGATCTTTCCTGGTCACCACCCCTGTATGTATTGTCATCGTTGTCATGTTTTGTGCAGCTACTGAAGTTTCTGTCTGGTTCACAGTTACTTTCACCTTTGTTCGATTTATTGCCATTTGTTGCCAGAAGCTGAAAACAAAATATTGCACCGAGAAAATTGCAGTTGTGGTTCTAACAACAACCTCGATTCTGCTTTGCTTAAAAAATGTCCCCTTTTACTTTGCATATGAACCTTTATGGATAATTGACAATATGCCATGGTTCTGTGCTTTAAAGTCAAACTATTATACTGATCCTGGATGGGTGGGACTTGACTGGTTTGATACGGTTTTAACCCCATTGCTCCCATTCGCTCTAATATTTTTGCTCAACGCTCTGACAGTCAGACACATTTTAGTGGCCAGTCGAGTCCGTAAGGGACTGAGGGGTCGGAGCAAGGGAGAGAATTGCAGTGACCCAGAGATGGAGAGCAGAAGAAAATCGATTATTTTACTTTTCAGCATATCAGGCAGCTTCATGCTCCTCTGGTTGGTGTATGTTATACATTTCTTCTATTATATCATTACAGGATCAGAACCGCGGGATTACAGCGATTCTGAATATATGTTTCAAAGATTAAGCTACATGCTGCGGGCATTCAGTTGCTGTACAAATACATTTATTTATGCAGTGACTCAGTCCAAGTTCAGGGAGCAGATTAGGAATATGGTGAAATATCCAGTTACATCAATTATTCAATTAATGAATAAACTAAGCAACTGAGGGCAGCCCAGCAGCGGGTCCCATTTATTCCCTTCTACGGATGTACTGTTGATCACCGAGGGGCAAAATGTGACCAACAGCTTTATAACCCGAATACAACGACGGGGAATCGCACATGACAAAGAGCTGCAAGGTGACAGTCAAGTAATGACAGACAGAAAATAGACTACCGCGGGTGGGTTTGCAACACACAACTTCAAATCGTGGCGGCAGGCCACCAAGAGTCAGACCGACCCCGGCAAGACAGCCGGGGTAACAGCAGACAGAATCTCTCCTTCAACTCCACTGGTTCTATTCGCAGTTACTCACATCTACTTAGAAGGAAAAGCTTCTTAAAAATAAAATATGTTGGAAATCTTCCCGTGTAAGTTGATTATTAATTGTTTTATGTTTGGTGACACTTTCTTGAGTGCATCTCCCTTCCATTCCCTGGGCTGGTCATTGCCATCTCTCTCTCTCTCTGTCTTATTATCCCCACCCCATGACGTAGATGGTGGTGTTGGTGGGTGCCCTTTGAGGATTCTCAAATTATTAGAATCAGTGAAGCAAGGAGCTCTAGGGGGTTGCAGGGATCGGAGGAGATTCCAAATGTAAGGAGAGTTTCAGGGCCTGGAGAAGTTTGTGGAGACTGGGAGAGTTGTAGGGGCTGGAGGACGTTACAGAGATATGGAGGGTTTTAGGAAGCAGACGAGGTTTCTGTGAAATGGAGGATTGGAAGTGTTCGAGAAGGAGGAAGAGTTGGGATGGTTGTAAGGGCTGGTGTCGTTAACAGAGATATGGTGGGTGGTCGGGTTGGAGCAGGTTACAGAGATAGGCTGGAGGATGTTACACACATGGGGGCGTTGCAAGGGGTGGGAAGGTCAGTATTGAGGGGCTGGAGGATTGTAGAGACTGGACGGGTTTGAGAGGTTGGAAAGATTAGGGTGATGGATGGTAAAGCCGTGGAGATATTCCAACGCAGAGATGAATATTCTAAATTGAGATGCTTTTGGATCAGGATGTAATGCTGGTCAGTGAACAATGAAGAAATGGATAAATTGTACCTGCTCTGAGTTAGAATATTGGGTCACAGACAGTTGGATGAGCTGAGGTATATGGATGATGGAAAATGTGAGGGTAGATGGAAAACATTGATTCCCTCCACCACCAAGCACATTGGATTCAATGTGCACAATCAACAAGATAATTGTTGTTCTTATTTATCGAATGAAAATGGCAGAGTTAAGCAATAACCTCCTCTTTTTCTGATGTTGAAGTTATTAGTACCTCATTCAGTCTGTAGATGGTACGGGTCTCGGCAATATGCAGCATTGCTCGCGTTTTTACACAAAAGCAGAATGTCAAGGTGTGATGGTTGGATTCTCTCTTGTTTTTACATGGACATTGCCTGGTACTGAGGCCTCAGCGGTGGAGGTAGGCTGTGCAAGGGCCCCTGACTTGTGCTCAGCCAGTTTCGCAAGATCTACTTTCACCGTGGTTGTTGGAAGCCTGCCATTTGACAGATAGAGTTTGTTACAAGGAACTTGTCAGTGATTTCCCATATTTACCATTCCTTGATCCACAGGATATCTGCTGGTCGATCTTGCTCAGGAATTTTGCTCCATATGAGGCACCACGATAAATGGCGGCAGTCAGTGGATTCAAAAAGTCATTATGGAGTGGTAACTGATGTGCAGCACGGCTGATTTTAACCAGCCAGTGGCTGATCTTCAGTCGGCGAAAGTGTGGGCGAGTGATGTTTGTGAGAACAGGAAGCCAGGGGAGGCCTGTTGAGTGGAGGGTTCATTTATAATACACATTGCTGTATTCACATTTAATGATCATTTGAATTTGTGTGTCGTGACCTTTGCCAGACAGGTGCATAGTACTTTGCAGCTGCGTTGCGGAGTGCTGAGGCAGCAGCGCCCCACGTCGATCCACCAATTCTGCTGAATAGTTTGTTTCTTGTTTTGACCTTTGCTGCATTTTTTTCAGATGCTCACGGAAGAACAAAGTCCAATCCAGAGTCATTTTCAAGTATATTGTTCGGGGAACATGCTTTAATCTCTGACCATCCATGTCTATACACAAATGTTTACTGTACTGGCTTTGTGGACGTGGAATACACTGAATATGGTTTTAGAGGGAATCACATATGGACACCATGTGCTGCAGCAGCCCATCAACTTTGTGTTCTCTTCATTAACGATCTGACGTCTTCTGTATTTTGGAACGGCCATGAATTTTGGCATATGTGTAGAACTGGTTCATCTGGACACGAGCACATGGCCAAGTCGTTTCAAGAACTCTGGTGCAATGTTGTCATATCCCGCTGCTTTGCGATATTTCAGGCCCTTTAATGCTTTCTCCAGTTCTGTATTCTTGAAAAGGTGAGGACTGCATATTCTGCATGTTTTGGTGTTGATTTTTCTCTGCTCATGATAGCTGAAGTGTTTTGTTTTCATTACCAATAGTGACATCGTTACATGGAAAAGATGACTAGCAACATGGTTCGGGGTGACTAAAACAGGTGATTTTCGGGCTATTCCAAGGCGGCAAATCAGGCTCCAGCACTACAAGGAGTGAACGTTAGCCCTGCTGTCATTTCCTCCCATCTGTCGTGATGTGCAGCATTGAGAGACTCCATGAGGTGGTCTATTATATCAGGGTTACCAGATGATTTATATTCCTTGAGGAGTGCTGCGCTCTCTGCTTCAAGGCAAGGTGGATGGATGGGTAACTGCGAGGCATGGCTGTGCAAGCAGCTTTGAGAATGGCAACACTGAAATCCGTATCTAATTCTTCCATAGGTATATTATTGATAGCTATATTTATAATGATGCCATCCAAGGACTCGCTGCATTTTCCCATTCTGCTTTATGGAATTTCCATTACATCTTCCTTGCACTGTTGCTGATTGGAGTGCAACGGTCAATGTAAATGAACAATGGCCGGTGTTGATTATGTGGAAAGTCGCCCTGGGCTAGGCACTGTGATGGTTGCGGGTGATCTTTCAGGGAATTAACAGAGTATTTCCGACTCTATCTGGCTGGATGATGATTATCCCATTGACTGGGGTCACGTCTTAGAGTGAAGTCGTTTCTTTAGGCCTACTCTAGAAGTTGTTCAGCATCTGTGTCTGGTACTAAGATACCCCAATCAGTGTGGGGGTGCTGTTGAAATCTCCCACTTAGAAGGCTGGTTGAGGTAGTTTTGGCAGAAGTTCCTTTTCCCAACTGGCACTTGCAGGCTCGTACACGTTTGCAATATGAACACTGCACACCCGAATTGTGTCACAGAACCTGGTTGATAACAGGCCGACTGCATTGGCAATGTCAGATTGCACATAGGTGGTGCGACCGTATTTAGAATTTTTTTTTAGAACATTACAGTGCAGTACAGGCCCTTCGGCCCTCGATGTTGCGCCGACCTGTGAAACCATCTGACCTACACTATTCCATTTTCATCCATATGTCTATCCAATGACCACTTAAATGCCCTTAAAGTTGGCGAGTCTACTACTGTTGCAGGCAGGGCGTTCCACGCCCCTACTACTCTCTGAGTAAAGAAACTACCTCTTACATCTGTCCTATATCTATCACCCCTCAACTTAAAGCTATGTCCCCTCGTGTTTGCCATCACCATCCGAGGAAAAAGACTCTCACTATCCATCTTATCTAACCATCTGATTATCTTATATGTCTCTATTAAGTTAATTTAGCATGAGGTGGGTAACGCAGTAGGTCAAAGTCTTTGATGTAACAACGGCTTGCTTCTTCAGTTCCAATATCTTTCTTTTGCAGGCAAATAATTTCAAAGGAATAGTCGGTGGAAGGACCTCCAATGATGTTTCACATGGCGGCTGAAAGAACCTCAACATTAAGTTGAATGTTTTGCAGTGCATGCCCGATTACTATGAAGCCAGAAGGTGACTCATTCTTGTGCCTGGTCGTTCTGGGGTGAATGGGATTCGGTAAGGGGACTCTATCTGTGACCTTAAATTTTCTACTGCAACTTAATCTGCCAGAGGTTAACACAGGGTTGCCTTGGTAATGACGGGGACGCAGCGTGAACGCTGATCTATTGTCCCCAATCTACAAGGTGCACTGCAGCAACTCACCAAGGCTCCTTCGAAAGCACCTTCGAAACCCGCGAACTTTAACACCTAGAACAACAAAGGCAACAGATATATGGGAGCACCATCACCCGCAAGTTCCCCTCGAAGCCACACACCATATCGGATTGGAATTATATTGCCGTTCCTTCACTGTCGCTGGTTCATGCACCACATGGACTGCAGTGATGCAATAGTGCGCCTCACCAACACCTTCTTAAGGGTAACTGTGGATAACTGCTAGACTAATCAGTGATGCCCACATCCGTGAAAGAATTATAACAAAGCAAAGGCATGGATTAGGGTTTCAGCAGCAGATGAGATGAAGTGGAAGTGGAGACGGGCATTCTTCACCCACCTGCTCAAATGAAGTGGCACTGCCAGATCGAGACCTATATTACCCTATTCATAAGCCAGACGTACTGACACTGAAAATATATTGTGGGACATAACAGCCCAACTCAGCAGGGCCTTTCAATGACACTTTCAAAACAAATATTTGTTGTCTATTTCCAATGTCTGTTCACTGTATAGATTAATTCGCAGGATGTTGTTGCCACTGGCAAGGCAAGTATTGACTTTCTCTGTTTAATTCGCCCTTGACAAGGTGGGTCTGTGCTCTCTTGTACTAATTGCTACTCGTCTGGCGAAGGAGTTTCCAAAGTGGATGTTATTGATGGAGTACCAGGGCGTTGCTCATTTGTGCTCATGGACGAAGAGCCTGTAAAGACCCCCTGTCAATTTTCACAGGTGAAGACTTGGCCGCTTGAATAAGAGAAAGAAATTATCAGAAAATAAAGTGACATATTTGTTAATATCTATTTGAAACGAACAGAACAATCTATTGGTTGCAGTTGGGTGGCTACTAGCACCTCTGGTGCTGTTGGAGGAGAAAACTAATTTAGTTCACTCTCGCAGATCCTCCGTGTCAACAATGGAGGCCCAGTCGGTCTCATTGCTAACAGCAGTAGTATCTTTATGAGGTGCATATCCGATACAAAAAAAAAAGAAAATTCAGCAGCTTAACTTACAAACGAGACAGGATTAAAACACTGGTCTTTCCCAATGAAAGAAAGAGAATTGATGGCTATAATACCATTAATCCTTTTTAGGGGGAATTATGTAGCCCATGTTTGACTCTTTTCACCCAAATCCCCCTCAAGGTGATATTTGGCCAAAGCAGGACAATGTAGCGCCCCTCTCACTTCTCTCTCCCTGCTACTCTCACTGTCTCTCCATAACCTTGCATGTGTCACTTGTTCTCGCTCCCTCACCCTCTCAATGTTTCTCTCCCTGGCCCTCTCACTTTTTTGTCTGTCCACGTCACTCTGATTGTACAGTACCTGCCGCTCTCTCTTTGACTCTCCCTGTGCACCCTTAACAATTTACTCTCTCCATCTGCCAAATTCTCTCGATGCGTGTCACTCACACTTTCTCTCTCTCCCTGCCACTTTCATGTTCTCTCTCTCGCTTCACCCCTTATTTCTCTCCCCCCTGTTCCTCTCACGTTCTCTCTCTCTCTCTCCCTTCCCCTCTCGCTTTCTCTCTCTGCACCTCTCATTTTCTCCCTGACCACACCATTCTCACATGCATCTACCTGCCCCTCTCACTTCAACTTGTTTTATCTTCTTTTTCAAATACAGGAATCACATCAGCTGTCATCACTCCTCTGGAGCTATTCTCTATTCTGATGATTGGTAAAGAACATATAATCGTGCCTTTGCTATCTCATCCCTATCTTTTCCGTCTGTGTGGATGAAAATCATCTGAAGCAGAGCATTTCCCCACTCTTTGATTTCTCTCCAATATCTCCCCAACCTTTGCAGAAAATGGCTTGAGGTTCTTTGTTGAGTTTATTCGCTAATATCTGACTGTTAAAACCTCTCCTCAGAGATGTCTTTCCCTTCTTCAGACTCTGAAGCAACATCCACTGTCTGATTCAGCCCCGACTTTCCCACAACATATCAGACTTCCTTCTTTCTGTGTTCGGAGATGCGCTGCAGAAATCCATGTACATTTCTGTACCTGTCAGTCTGCGCCTCTCTGTTCCAAAGGCCAATAAACCCAAGCCGTATTACTGACAGATAAGTGCCTGTGCTGATACCATTTTCTCCTTTAGCCCTGAGCTGGAAAATCTCATCAAATTTGCTTTTGATCCCACTTCCCTCGCCCCATTCATCCTCTCATTGTCCGTCTCTGACACTTCACTTCCCTGCCTCGACGTCTGCACCACCATTTCAGGGGATTGGAGATCCACCAATATCTATTTCAACCCCACGGACTCCCGCAGTTTCTTTGATTATACTTCTTCCTATCCCACTTTCTGGAATGACTCTGTTCCATTCTCCCAGTTAGTTCACCTCCGTCCCATCTGTTCTCACCACGTTACCTTCCACACCTGTGCTTCTGAAATGTCTTCAGTATTCCTCAGTCTGGATTCCACTCCGCTGTGTTTAACAGGGCCCTCGACCATGTCCAGCCATTTCCCGCATTACTGTCTTCGCTTCATTCCCTTCCCTGACAGAACCATCATAAGGTTTCCCGTGTCCTGGCTTTGCACCTCACCAGCCCCCACATTCAACGCACCATCCTCCAACATTTCTGCCATGTCCAGCTAAGTCCACCACAAACGATATATTCTGCTTCCTTTCCCATCCCCACGCTCATGGAGAAATTGTGGTCCACTCTTCCATTACCAGCATCATCCACTCCCTTTCCGAGATCACCTTCCCATGCAAGCACAAGAGATGTAACAGCTACTATTTCACCTCCTCACTTTCCACTGTCCAAACCCCAAAACACTCCTTCCAGGTGACTATGATTTGCTTGCACTTCTTACAATATTGTAACTGTATGTTCTGCTCACGATAGAATCTCCTGGACATTGAGTGAGGAGCAAACTCAGATTGGATGATTGTTTTGTTGAACATATCCATTAATTGTACATGCGTTTCTGGTCACATGTAATTTTAATTCTGAATTTAACTCCCATTCTGTCAGTCCTATGCTCAACCTCCTATATTCTTCCATTGAAACTCAATGATGAACAGTGCCTACCGCTCTATCTTTGAATCTCTCTGCGGACCCAATCACTTCTACTCCCTCTATCTGTCCCTCTCACTTTATATCTGTGCGTGTCCCTCACACCTACTTTCTCTCCCTGCTCCTCCCACATTATGTGTCTCCATGCGGCTCTCACTATCCCTCTCCCTGTCCTTCGCACTTTCTCTCTGTCCGTCCCTTTTACTTTCTCTCTCTCTCCACGCCACTCTAACTTGCACTCTACCTGCTCCTCCCAAATTGACTCACTCTGTAGCCCCTCAATTTAATAAGGCACTCAAACGAATACAGCCCCTCAAACAATGCAGACCCTCACACACACCCAGGCCTTCAAACCAGTGCAGCCCCTAAACATGCGTGCAGCCCCACAAATTAATGCAGCCCTTCAAACTAAGGCAGCCCATCAAATTAATCCTGCCCCACAATAGAACACTGTCCTTCGAACTAATGCAGCCTTTCAATCTGACTCAGTCCCTCAAACTGATGCAGTCCTTCAGATGAACATAACCCTTCGAACTAATGCAGCTCCTCAAACTAATGCCGGGCATGAAATAAATACAGCCCACAAACTAGAGCAATCAGTTGGAAAACCGCTAATGTGCCACCCCATTCAAGATGAGAGGGGGACAAAAGACATGAAACTATTGGCCAGTCAGCCGAAAGGCTGGCTCGGGTCTGCAAATGAAACCCGACCTGAGCCTGACAGAACCACATCCAAGCCCGATCCAGCCCGAATCCTTGCCACTTTTTCCCCGTGCCCGACCTAGAATAACTTAGAAAATAGGAACAGGAATGGGTCATTCGGCCATTCGAGCCTGTTTCGCCATTCATTATGATAATGGCTGAACTCAGTAACCTGTTCCCGCTTTCGCCCCATATGCTTTGATCCCTCTCGCCCCAGGTGCTAAATCCAACTCCTTCTTGAAAACTTACAATGTTTTGGCCTCAACTGCTTCCTGTACACTGCGGATAAAAGTAACAAGATTTAAAATTGATTCGGCTGGATTGAACATGATCAATACAACCATATGAAAACTGTAAATGAAACCTCTTACGAGGTGTGACGAGTCATGTAATGAACGTAGCTTTCACCTTTATTATAAATAAAAACAAGAAATGCTGGAACCACTCAGCAGGTCTGGCAGCATCAGTGAAAAGAGAAGCAGAGTTAACATTTTGGGTCAGTGACGCTTCTTTGGAACTGACAAATCTTAGAAAAGTCACAGATTATAAGCAAGTGAGGTGGGGGTGGGGCAAGAGATAACAAAGGAGAAGGTGTAGATTGGACAAGGCTACATAGCTGACCAAAAGGTCATGCAGCGAAGGCAAACAATATGTTAATGGTGTGATGAAAGACAAAGCATTAGTACAGATTAGGTGTTAACGGACTGAATATTGAACAGCAGCAAGTGCAAACCTGAAAAATAACAGTGGGTAAGCAAACTGAACAAACTACGATGAAATGAAATAAATGCAAAAAGAAATTGTAAAAAATGTAAAAAAGAAAAAATAACTAAAAATGAAAGTGAAATGGGGGCTGTCATGCTCTGAAATTATTGAACTCAATGTTCAGTCCGGCAGGCTGTAGTGTCCTAATCGGTAGATGAGATGCTGTTCCTCGAGCTTGAGTTGATGTTCACTGGAACACTGCAGCAATCCCAGGACAGAGATGTGAGCATGAGAGCAGGGGGGAGTGTTGAAATGGCAAGCAACCGGAAGCTCATGGTCCTGCTTACAGACTGAGCGGAGATGTTCCGCAAAGCCGTCAACCAGTCTGCGCTTGGTCTCCCCAATGCAGAGGAGACCACATTGTGAGCAGCGAAGACAGTATACTACATTGAAAGAAGGACAAGTAAATCGTTGCTTCACCTGAAAGGAGTGTTTGCGGCCTGGGATAGTGAGGAGAGAGGAGGTAAATGGGCAGGTATTACACCTCCTGCAATTGCAGGGGAAGGTGCAATGGGACGGGAAGGAGGTGGTGGGGGTAATGGAGGAGTGGACCAGGGTGTCGCAGAAGGAACAATCCCTTCTGAATGCTGACAGGGGAAGGGAGGGGAAGATGCAACTGGTAATGGCATCACACTGGAGGTGGTGGAAATGACGGAGGATGATCCTTTGGATTTGGAGGCTGATGGGGTGGAAAGTGAGGAGAAGGGGAACCCTGTCACGGTTCTGGGAGGGAGGGGAATGGGTGAGGGTACAGGTGCGGGAAATGGGCCGGACACAGTTGAGGGCCCTGTCAACCATAGTGGGGGGAAATCCTCGGTTGAGAAAAGTTAGAGTCAAGACAGAAAGAAATAAATTCAGTGGGGCAGGAGCAGGCTGACACAATGGGTCTGCCGGGACAGTCCGGTTTGTGGATTTTGGGAAGGAGCTAGAAGCGGGCTGTCCAGGGTTGTGGGACTGTGAGGTTGGAAGCTGTAGAGGGAAGATCTCCAGAGGAGATGAGGTCAGTGACAGTCCGTTGGACGATGGCTTGATGTTCGGTGGTGGGGTCATGGTCCAGAGGGAGGTAGGAAGAAGTGTCCGTGAGTTGGCATTGAGCTTCTGCAAGGTAGAGGTCGGTACGCCATACAACAACAGCACCACCCTTGTCTGCAGGTTTGATGACCATGTCGGGGTTAAACATTTCATATTTATTTTCGCTCTACTACTGAGCCAGCAGCGCTTGAGATGGCTTGGCCATGGGAGCCGCATGGAAGATGGCAGGATCCCCAAGAACACACTGTACAGCGAGCTCGTCACTGGTATCAGACCCATTGGCCATCCATGTCTCAGCTTTAAAGACGTCTGCAAACGCGACATATAGTCCTGTGATTTTGATCACAAGTCGTGGGAGTCAGTTACCAGTGATCGCCAGAGCTGGCGGAAAGCCATAGAGGCGGGGCTGAAGTGTGATGAGTCGAAGAGACTTAGCAGCAGGCAGGTAAAAAGACAGAAGCACAAGTGAGAGCCAACTGTGTAACAGCCCCGACAACCAATTTTATCTGCAGCACATGTGAAAGAGTCTGTCACTGTAGAATTGGACTTTATAGCCACTTGAGGCGCTGCTTCACAAACCACTGACCACCTCCAGCGCTTTCCCATTTTCTCTCGAGACGAGGAGGCCAAAGAAAGCTCCGGGACTTTGAGATGTTTGTGTTTTGTCCACCATATTATTTACATAAGTATCAAAGCTGCTGATATAATGTTTTTGTTCAGGTGAGTGTATCTAATAGCAATGATCAGGGGTATAACCATGTCAGTGGAGGCTGATCTACTGTATAAATCATGGCCCATTGGAATGGATCAGCTCAGAGTGCCTGCCGTAGCTATTAGTGACACACCAGCAGAAGTTGCTGGTTCTCACAGACATGGGACGTGCAGTACTTTATCAGATAGAATGCATCTATTATCCTTCTCTTGTAGCTGTTGGAATTCCTGGTAAGCTGTTATATCATCTGTTACTGGTGTAAAACGGTGTTAACTTTGTTTTTGTCCATGGTACATTTTTCTAACTGTATATTTCATAGAACTGTTGTTCTTTACCAGCGGTTCAATACAATAGAACGGCCTCCATCTCTGCTCATTCAATTTTGTCAGGGCTAGATTATTTCAGTGATGATTTTTGCTTATCCAAGCATGGTAATGTCATGACATTATTTTCTGCTCTGAATTTGTTGTTTAGCTCAGAGCAGGAATCAGACAGTCAGGATTGTTTACAGCTTCATGCAGAACAAACCTGTCCTAGAACGTTGTTATGCGTCTGGTTTCAATGATTGATAATGAGGCAACTCCTGCTCTGTATATAGCAAGGAGACAATGCAATGTATTTCCTCCACAATAACAAGGCACAGTTTAACTGGGATTTTAACATAAATATTGGTTCTGATATTACTTCATTCTGTGTGTGTCCAACGCTACTTCAGACCTCTGGCGATGGAACTGAGATTGAGGCTGACCCTTTCACATCTCCTTTCCTGCTTCATTTTGGATGAATTCACAAAGACTGGTCTGCATGGTAAACTTGAAAGTATAGATGTGATCCATTGTCATTTTACACTGTATCTGTTGGAATGATGAGTCCCTCTATTTATCTGGAGATGATTAGCTGAAACGACGATGTTGGTTTTCTGTGAATTGGACAAATCTGTCATCTATCAGTGTACTCCATAATACAAATCCAAGTAGTGTTGGTAGGTGAAGCAGCAACTCCTCCCCTTTACTTAACATATCATTCCGATCTGAACCAGTCTGAATGTGGAAAATAGTCAAGGCCCATAATTCAGTACATCACGATCTTAATCAAGCAGCTTTTTTTGGATTATCATTTCCAAGGGATGTGAGTGACCGCCCAGACATTCTAGAAACCACAGAATTACTAGTTTGTAAATGTTGTTTGAAGTTTCTACACGAGTTCAACAGTTGAGGTAAGTCACTTAAACTGGGATAGATGTATGTTAGTACGTGATCTGATTGCATCAGCTATCTGTTGAACTGGTATATTAATGAAATGACTCGATTGTCTCTGTGTCTCTGCATGAATAACTTCATTTCATCTCCAAGATTGTTTCACGAGTGAAGTTGAACGTCCCATTGGTTCTTTGGATATGAAAACTTTCCCATTTCTGGCAATTTACAGTACATTACTTTACTGCACAGTCGCCTGATCTTCAAATGTTGGCTGCCTTTGAAGTGAATGCATTCTAGCTTAAAGACTGGCTACAGGAGTTTCAATGATATTGAGGTGTGTCTGGAAGAGGCTTTCTATTCTGTTTATTCCATGCATTGTAGATGAGGTGAACAGAGTAGATGAACAGGTGGAGATTTGCATGATCTGGAGAAACATGAAGCTATTCACACAGCATTCATCCTTGAACGAATTGGCTCTGAGAGTAGGATGATTAAACTCGGAGCTGGTGAGCAGAATGCAGGCTCGGATACGAGGATTTAAGTGGAAGGGAAATGATAACTGAGAAGGTGAGAAAGAGATTGCGGAGAGATAGAGAGAGAGAAACATTACACAGATGGAGAAGCAAAACTAGAGAGAGTGGGAGAAGCAGTAAATCGGCAGAAAAAGAGTGGTAGTATGTGAATCATTCCTCAGAATGAGCTGACGAAACTTCCTGTACAATTGTGAAGAGGAACTATGAGTTCCATGTGTTATTAGGATGTTGCCAGTTTGTGTGAGTTTAATTGTACTGGTCGATTATATTTGCCATTATCAGGCCCTCAGTCTGTTCAGCTGAGTGTTACTTTTTGGAACTTATTGACTTTATAAATGTACTTACAGATTAGAATGCGAGGCTATTTATCCATGATAAATTACATACGAATGAAAAGTAAGAAATACAAGCTGGAGAAGTCCGTAAAGCACCTCAAACTTAGTCCATCATTCAACAAATTCAGGGCTGATTTCCTGAGTCAAGTATCTATGGATCCCAGTCTTGAATATAAGCAATGACTGAGTACCCACAGGTCACTGGGTAAAGAATTCTAAAAGATTCTCAGCCCTCTGACTGATGACGTTTCTCCTTATCTCACTATGAAACGGCCGAGCCCTTATCCTGAGACTATGCCCCAGCCTCTCATCTACACTGTCAAGCAATCTGAGAATCCTATATGTTTCATTGAGATCACTTCTCATTGTTTTAAGCTACAGAGAGTAGTGGATAATCTCTCAATCTCTTTGTTAGACAATCTTCATCACAAAATAATCAGTCTAGTGAACGTCCATTGTACTACCTCTAAGGCAAGTAAATCCTTCCTTGCGTACAGCGATCAGAACTGAACGGAGTGCACTTGGTGAAGTTTCATCAAAACCCTGTATGATTGTAGCATTTAAATGTCCATTGTGCAAGGTCATTAATGTCATCAGCTATTTATTGCGTTCTTCTCCTGTAGTAACTGTACTATCAATGTGGATGTCTCTTTACATTTTGAATTCATGTTTCAGCTTCACAAGTCCCTGTCGATTATGGAATTGCTGATTAACAGTTACCCCAATGCCAATTATTGAGAAATATCGCTGCTCCCCTGCCAATCAGAGTAAGGAACCTTCCCACTCTTGCCTCTTTCTGCAGCCAGCTTGCTCTCCATTCTGTTGTTTGTCCCCTAACACTACTTGCACTAAGATTATTCACGAGTCTGCGTGTGGTATCTTATAGAGGACCTTTCGATAGTCCAAGTATGATAAGTCTTCATCATTAGTTTTAACTCCGATTTCTGATATTATCCAAATAATGTAATATGGATTTTCTATTTGGAATTAATGCTGACTGCTCATTATCATATTACGTTTGTCTAAATGTTTACTCTTTTCTGTTACATCTTTCAATAAGAATTGTTTTATAACAGAATCATTGTAGCGCAGAAAGAGGCCAAACGGCTCTTCATATCCGAAAGAACAACTCTCTCAGTTCCATTTCCCGCCTTCTCCCCATAAACCTGCACATTCTTCCTTTTCATATAACTGTCTCATCCCCTTTTGAATGTTTCAATTGAACCTGCCTCACCACACTGTCAGGCAGCGCATTCCAGACCTTAAACACTCACAGAGTTTTTCCTCATGTCGATTTTCTTCTCTTCGCAAATATTTTAAATCTGTGCCCTCCCAATCCCGATCCTTTCACAAGTGGAAACAGTTTCTCTAAATCTAATCTGTCCAGAATCCTCACGATCTTGAATACCTCTATCAAATAAACTCTCAGCCTTCTCTTTTCCAAGGAAAGCAGTCCTAACTTCTCCAATCTATCTTAACTGAAATTCCTCATCCCTGGAACCATTCTCGTGAATGTTTCCTGTACTCTCTCTAATGCCCTCACGTATTTATTCAAGTGTGCGCCCAGAACTGGAGGCAATACTTCAGCTGAGGCCGAGCTAGTGTCTTATACAAGTTCAACATCACATTCTTGCTCTTGTTCTCTGTACCCCTACTAATTAAGCCCAAGTTTCTGTTTGCCTAATGCTCTCCCAACCTGTTCTGACACCTTCAAGACTTATGCACATATGCAGCTAGGTTCCTCTGCTCTTTCACCCGCTTTAGAATTGTACCCTTTATTCTACATTGTCTCTCCTCGTTCTTCCGACCAAATTCCTACATACTTCCACCAACTTGTCTATGTTCTTTTGAAGTTCGACACTGTCCTCCTCACAGGTCACAATATTTCCAAGTTCCGTATCATCTGCAAACTTTGAAATTGTGCCCTGTACACCAAAGTCTAGATCATTAATATGTATCATAAAAAGAAAGGCTCCCAACACTGATTCCTGAGAAAAACAAATTCAAAGCTTCCTCCAGACCGAGAAGCATCAATCGAGCACTACACTTTGTTTCCTGTCACTTGACCAATTTGATATCCATGTTGCTACCGTCCCTTTTATTCCAAAAGCTCCATGTTTGCTGACAGGTCGTTTGTGCAGCATTTTATCAAACGCCTTTGGGAAGTCCATGCACACCACAGCAACAGCATTGCCTTCATCAATTGTCAATGTTACCTTCTAAGAAAAACTCTAGCAAGTTAGCTGAACATGATTTTCCTTTAAAAAATACATGCTGGCTTTCCTTAATTAACTCACGTTTGTGCATGTGACTATAGATGTTGGCCATATGTTTTTCTAGACGTTTTCCCACCATCCCTTTGTCACTGAATCACCCCTGTCCCCCACCCAAGAACAAACCTTTCCCATTTCCCTTTTTTTCCCCCATACACCACTTTTGAATGGCTGCATAATTGTTTGAAAATTAGGCAATTTCCAGTATCGTCCAGTTCTGGGGAAAAGCGATGACTTGAAACGTTAACACTGTTTCTTTCTCCACAGATACTGCCTAACGTGCTGAATATTTTCAGTATTTTCCCATTTAATCAGCTTTACAGTTGTTTTAGTGTTTTGTTTTCACGATAATGCTTAAGCTTGGATATCAACAGGGGTGTGAGATAGGTGGTGACAGGATTTCCAGATTTCTAACTCCACAGTCTGCCTCTTTAATGCTGTGGGGTTTCCCCACCGTGACATCAGCCAATTGAT
Source organism: Heterodontus francisci (assembly GCF_036365525.1). Taxonomy (NCBI): domain Eukaryota; kingdom Metazoa; phylum Chordata; class Chondrichthyes; order Heterodontiformes; family Heterodontidae; genus Heterodontus; species Heterodontus francisci. The sequence goes on from NW_027140964.1 coordinate 23,067, forward strand.
GGGTTTGGCTTCCAGTTGTGCAGGGAGGAGTCTGGAGCAGACGTCAGGACCAGGGCTGTCCAAAACACGACCCCGGGTAGCGGGGGTTCAATGCATGATTTTGGGGGGTAGGGGGTGACCAAACACCAACTCTGCAGTTGGTGAGATTTATGATCGTTGAGCTGTCAATCACCTCGCCCAGAGATTAGTCGCCTATTGTGCAGCATGATCCGCGAATGGGAAAGTGCAAGGGGAGGGGGAGTTGATATTTCTGATCCTCAAACGGGGGATGTGTCTGCAACGCAGGAGCGTGGTCCCAGATAGAACGAGGGAAGTGTTTGATCCAGGACACGATGGAAGTTCCGGTCCCGGGACGTGGGATCTGATTCCGTGCTGGGCTCCAATCTCGAGGGGACTTCAAACCGTGGTAGTGGGGAGGGGGGGAGGGGTGGCAGGGGGGGGGGTGGTCTATCCTGCACGTCAAGCGATTCTATGTGTGATCCAATATAGAGGGACCAGCTTGATCCCACAGTGGGGGATGTTTCTGATTACCAATCCTGGTGTCTTTCAACGTGGCTTGGGTTATAAATGGGGAAATTTGGCGGCCAGAGTAACATACGTAAAACAGATTAATTCAAAGACTTCCAGGATCATTAAAATATTTAAATTGCCAACCTGCCTCCTGGGAGCAGTTCCCTTCACATCTGCTGCCCCGACCCCATTAAATATGGAAGCTGGCGGATCAGAGGTACATTAGGATCAGTGTTGCACCCATCGCAGCTGCTTTTGGGGCCAATATCGTTCCCTTATTGTCTTTGTCAGATGTAGAGAATGTTTGATCAGTAATTTCCAGTCTCTTTTCCATTCTCTCTCTTACAGTTAATTTACTGGCGATTGTGATCCTCTCCCAGGGAAACTGTGGCCTCACCACCTGCACCACTCGATACCTGGTGGCCATGGCAATGACGGACCTACTCTTCATTATCACTGGGGTCTTACTGTGGCGGATCACTTTTTATTATTTCCTGGGATCTTTCCTGGTCATCACCCCTGTATGTATTGTAATCGCTGTCATGTTTCGTGCAGCCACAGAATTTTCTGTCTGGTTCACTGTCGCTTTCACCTTTGATCGATTTATGGCCATTTGTTGCCAGAAGCTGAAAACAAAATATTGCACAGAGAAAACTGCAGTTGTGGTTCTAACAACAACCTCGATTCTGCTTTGCGTAAAAAACATCCCCTTCCACTTTGCATATGAACCTTTATGGATAATCGACAATATACCATGCTTCTGTGCTTTAAAGTCAAACTATTATACTGATCCTGGATGGGTGGGACTTGACTGGCTTGATACGCTTTTAACCCCATTGCTCCCATTCGCTTTAATTCTGTTGCTCAACGCTCTGACAGTCAGACACATTTTAGTGGCCAGTCGAATCCGTAAGGGACTGAGAGGTCAGAGCAAGGGAGTTAATTGCAGTGATCCAGAGATGGATAGTAGAAGAAAATCTGTTATTTTACTTTTCACCATATCTGGCAGCTTCATGCTCCTCTGGTTGGTGTATGTTATACAATTCTTATATTATATCATTACAGGATCAGAACCCGGGGATTACAATGATTCTGAATATATGTTCAAAAGATTTGGATATATGCTGCGGACGTTGAGCTGCTGCACAAATACATTTATTTATGTGGTGACTCAGTCCAAGTTCAGGGAGCAGTTCAGGATCGCGGTGAAATATCCAGTTACATCAATTATTCAATTTATGAATAAACTAAGCAACTGAGAGCATCCGGGGAAACAGCAGACAGAATTTCTCCTCAGCTCCACTGGTTCCATTCTTAATTCCTCACATCTACTCAGAAGGAAAAGCTTCTTAAAAATAAAAGATGTTGGAAATCTCCCTGTGTGAGTTTATTGTTTATTCTTATATGTTTGGCAACACATTTTTGAGTGCATTTCCCTTCCATTCCCCAGTCTGCTCATGACCATCTCTCGCTCTCTCTATTTCTCTTGTCATCCCCACCCTGTGAGTTAGATCGTGGATTTTCCGATGGATCTTTGAGAATTAAGAATTAGATAAGCACAGAGATCTCGTAGGGTTGTCGAGACCGGAAGAGTTTCCAGATGTCAGGAGAGTTGGTGGGGCTGGCGGAGGTTGCGGAGATAGGGAGAGTTATAGGGGTTGGAGGTTACAGAGATATGGAGGATTTTGGAGCTGGGCAAGGTTTCTGTGATATAGAGGATTGGAAGCGTTCAAAAGGCGGAAGAGTTAGGGATGGTTGTAAAGGCTGAGGTGTTGATAGAGATATGGTGGGATGTAGGGTTGGAGCAGGTCACAGAGGCAGGATGAGTTGCAGCAATGGAGGATGTTACAGATATGTGGGCGTTGTGGGGATTGGGGAGGTCAGTGTGGAAATAAGTCATCTCCGGCTCGGGACATCACTACAGGGGTTACTCAGGGTCGTGTCCTTGGCCTAACCATAATCAGCTGCTTTATCAATGACCTTCCCTCCATCATAAGGGCAGAAGTGGTGATGTTTGCTGCTGATTGTGCATTGTTCAGCACTATTTGTGATTCCTCAGATACTGGAGCAGTCCGTGTCCATCTGCAGTAAGACCTGTACATTTTTCAGCCTTGGGCTAATAAGTGGTAAGTTACATTTGCGCCACACAAATGCCAGGCAATGTACATTTCTAAGGAGAGATAATCCAAGCATCACCTCTTGACATTCAATGGCATGACCATCGCTGAATCCCCCACTACCAACACCCTGGAATTACCATTAAACAGGAGGAACTGGACCAGCCACATAACCACTGTGGCTATAACAGCAGGTCAGAGGCTAGGAATTCTGCGGCAGGTAAATCAGCTCATGTTTCCCCAAAACCTGTCCACCATCTACAAGGCACAAGTCATGAGTGTGATAGAGTATTCCCCACTTGCCTAGTTGGGTACATCTCCAACAACACTCAAGAAGCTTGACACCATCCAGGACAGACAGCCCACTGGATTGCCAACCCATCCACCACCTTCAGCATTCATTCCCTCCACCAAAAACGCACAATGGCTTCAATGAGCACAATGAAAAAAATTAACTTTATTATTATTTATGGAATGAAAATACCCAGAGTCAAGCAATAGCCTCATCGTTTTCTGATGTTGAAGTTATTAGTCCGCCATTTAGTCTGTAGATGTGCAGGTCTTGGTAATGTGCAGTATTGCTCGTGTTTTTCCACAAAGCAGAAGTTATTTGTACTGAGGCCTCAGCGGTGGAGTTTGGATGTGCAAGGGCCCTGGCTTGGACTGAACGTGCTGAGCAACTACCACTCTCGCTGTGGTAGTTAAAAGCCGGCCATTTGCCAGACAGGGTTTGCCACAAGGAACTTGTTAGTGACTTCCCGTGTTTCACATTCCTTGATAAAAAGGATGTCTGCTGGTAGACCTTGTTCATGAAGGTTGCTTCATATGGAGCGCCACGATGCAAGGCGGGAAGATAGTGGATTGAAAATGTCATAATGGGGTGGTAAGTGAGATGCAGCATGGATTATTAGAACAAACTCGCAGGTTTTCTTCAGTCATTGAATGGGTGGGCGAGTGATGTTTGTGAGATCAGGAAGCCAGAGGAAAACGTGTTGAGTTGAGTGTTGCACTTATAATGCGCATTGCTGCATTCAAATTTAATGATCATTTGAATTTGTGTGTGATTAACTATGCTAGACAGTTGCACTTTACTCTGCTGCTCAGTTCTGGAGTGCTGAGGCAGCAGCGACCCACACATATGCAGCAGGTTTTCTCACTTTCTTTCTCTCCCTGCTCCTCTCACTTTCTCTCTCTCCCTGATCCACCCACATTCTCTCTCTCCCTGCCACTCCCACTTTCTGTCGCTCCCTTTGCCCCTCACTTTCTCTCACCCCCGCCTCTCTGTTGTTCTCTCTGTCTGCTCCCCTCATTTTCTCTCTGTTCACGCCACTCCCACTTTCACTCTCCCTGCCCCTCTCACCTCAACTTGCTCTACTTCTGTTTCAAATACAGGAATCACATCAGCTGTCATCTGTCCTCTGGTACTATTACCGACTCTGATGATTATTATAGAACATACAATCGTGCCTTTGTTATCTCTTCCCTATCTTTTTAGTAGGTGGATATGCAATCCATCTGAAGCAAAGAGGTACCGCACTCTTTGATCTCTCTCGAATATCTCCACACTTTTACATATAATGGCTTGGATGTTTGTCAAATTTATTCCCTCAGATTGTTAATACCTCTCCTCAGAGATGTCTCTCACTTCTTCAAGCTCTGACTCCGCTTCTATTGTGTAATTCAGCACCGACTTTCCCACATCACATGTGACTTCCTTCCTTCTGTGCTCGGAGATGCGCTCCAGAAATCCATTTACATTTCTGTACCTGTCAGTCTGACCCTTTCTGCTCCAAAGGCCAATAAACCCAAGATGCGTTGAAATGCACAGTGGGTGGGAGTTTACATGACAGACAGCATGAGACCATTCCCCAGCCACTTTCCCTCCATCGTCTCCTGCTGGAACAATCCGTAGCCTCATTTCAAGTTGATTCATTTTGTTTTTACCTTACTCCAATCCGGCTGGATCTCCTCTGCTCCTCACCGACACTGGTCTGGGAAAGAAAACGCTTGCACCATCCAGTCACACATTGGGGCATTGAGATATTCCATGGGTCGCCGTGGTATTTTCACTGGACTAGTAACCCAGAGACCCAGGGTATTCCTCTGGGGACATGCGTTCAAATCCCACCACAGCAGAAAGTGGAATTTGAATTCAATTAATAAATCTGGAATTAAAAAGCTAGTCTAATGATGGCCATGAAACCATTGTCGATTGATGTAAAAACCCATCTGGTTCACTAATGTCCTTTAGGGAAGGAAATCTGCTGTCCTTACCTGGTCTGGCCTATATGTGACTCCAGACCCACAGCAATGTGATTAACTCTTACATGCCCTCTGAAATGGCCGAGCAAGCCACTCTGTTAGGGCAATTAGGAATGGGCAATCAATGCTGGCCGAGCCAGCAACGCCCACATCCCATGAATGAATAAAAAAAAGCATCTCCATGGTGTCGCTATGGGAACCCGTTTGGATCCTAGTTCTGCTTACTTTATGCAGAATATGTGGAACATTCTTTTTTCTCATCCTACTCAGGATCTCTCTTTCTTATTTTTCTACTGTCACATAAGTGACTGTGCTGGTCTAATTTTCTTCTTGAACCTTTAACTGGACAATTTCAGCAACTTTGTTTCAGTCCTCCTTCCCCCGTCCCATTTGTCTTCTCATTGTCCATCTCTAACACTTCACTTACTGTCCTGCACATCTGAACCACAATTTGAGTGGATTGGCTGACCACCAATATCGATTTTAATCCCACAGACTCCCAGTTTCTTTACTGATGCTTCTTCCGACCCCACTTCCTGGGAATACTCTGTTCCATTCTCCCAGGATATGTGAAATCTAATGATGCATGCGAACAAATAAACATGCACATCAGGAGCAGAAGTGGGCCATTTGGCCACTCGGACCTGCTCTGCTATTCAATAAGATCATGGCTGATCTATTTTCTGTCTCAAATGCCGCACTCCCACCTATCCCCGTGAATCCCTTGCCTAACAATAATCTATCCACCTACGCCTTTAAAATATTCAATGTCCCCGCCTCCAACATCATCTGAGGCCGATAATTCCAAGGTCCACAAGCATAAGAGAGAAAATAAAATCTCTGTCCGAAAAAGGGCGCCCCCTAATTTTAAAACAGTGCCCCCTAGTTCTAGAGTCACCCACAAGATGAAAAATCCTTTTCAAATCCACCGAGTCAAAATCGCCCAGGATCTTATAAACTTCAATCAAGTCTCCCCTCACTCTTCTAAACACCAGTGAAAACAAGGCCAGTCTGTCCACGTTTTCCTCAGAAGACAACCCACTCATTCCAGATGTCAATCTAGTAAATCTCGCCTGAATTGCCTCCAATGCATTTACATCCTTCCTTAAATGAGGAGACCAAAATTGCACACAGTATGCAAGATGTGGTTTCACCATTTCCTTGTATAATTGAAGCAGAACATTCTTACTTTTAATTTTAATTCCTCTCATAATAAACAATAGCATTCCGTTATCCTTCTTTATAACTTGCAGTACTTGCATGCTAACTTTCTGTGACTAATGCACCAGAAAACCTACATCCCACAACACGTAGGAATTCTGCTGTCGTTCTCCATTTAAGTTATTCTCTGCTTTTTATTCTTCCTGCCAAAGTGAACAACTTCAGATTATTCTCCGTCTGCCAGATTTTTCTTCCCTCTCACTCAACCTATCTATATCGGTCTGACACCTCCTAATGTCCTCTTCACAACATAGTTCCCTGCCTATCTTTGTGTCATCTGCAATCTAAACTACTATGCTATCGTTACCCTCATCTAAGTCATTGATATAAATTGTAAAACAGTTGTGACCCCAGCACATACCCCTGCAGGCCTCCAATTAGCACATCCTCCTAATCAGAAAATGATCCATTTGTGCATGCCCTGTGTTTTCTGTCAGCTAGCCAATCTTCTATATATTCATGGGACTGAGATTCGAATTGAAAAAGTCACGTTAGCGGAGCTTTTAAAGTTCAGAATGACTAGTTCTTGTTGATTGTATCATCGGGTTATGAGCTAACCTTGAATTTAGAAAGGGAAGCCAAAGTTGAGTCGGCCCCAGAGAAATTTGAACTCACAAAGCCTAGTTTACAATATCAGTGTTCAAACGTTCTCTGACCATTAGGATGAGTGCATATCTAGATCTACAGTAATGACGTAAACGTGAGTGTACAGGGCACTATTGCACAATTTCCAGCTAACACAAAACTTGGAAGTATTGTGAGCTGTGAGAAGTGCCGTGATACATTTTAAGAGGATGTCAACAGTTCGGTGGAATAATGAGCACAAAAAAGTTAACATGCAATTACAGCAATAATTTAGGAAGGCAAATAGCATGTTGGTATTTATTTCGATGGGATTGGAGTACAGGGATAAGGCAGTCTTTCTACAATTATAGAATGTTTTGTTGATATCATATCTGGAGTACTGAGTGCTGTTTTGGCCTCTATACGTAAGGAACAATGTGCTTGCTTTGGAGGGAGAACAGCACAGTGTCAAGATTGCTTGCGGCACATTGTGTTTGTACTGGCTCCTTGCAAGTGCTATCAAAGTAGTCCCACTTTCCATACTCTTACCCGGCAGCTCTGAACTCTTTTCCCCTTCAAGTATATGCCCCATTTTCCTTTTGAAAGTTCCTATTGAATCTGCTTCCAAAGGCCTTTCAGGCAGCACATTCCAGATCACAGGAACATTTCTCCTCATCTCCTTCTCTGGTTCTTTTACCAATTATCTAAAATCTGCAACCTCTGGTTTCCGACTCCCCCGTCACTGAAAACAATTTCCCCGTATTTGGTCTATTAGAATCCCTCATGAGTTTGAACTGTGAACCATTGATCAAACTATTGTTGAAGGGAATGGCAGCAGATCCTGATCTTCATACATCCCAAAGGCCAGCTTGAAGATTAATCATGTGAGGTTAATATGTGCTGTAGGCTTAGAGTTACTGGAAATATGTCATCGGGGAGTGGCTGATTTCTGACACCCTATGTTGAACAGGCGAAATGGCAGGAGGGAGAGAGGATAGAAAGTGGGCGAAAAGTAGAAGTCCCGGTAGAGGAAGAGGCAGACAGTTTGCCTACTTCCCAGAGAAGCGTTTTGATAATTCACCTGATCTACTGATCAAGTGATTGAATTTAATTTACTGCTTCTTTATTAATAAAGTCACCACCCAAACAAGGCAAAGTCTTCCTTTAATCATTTATTGAGTGGAGTGGATCGATACTTTCTCGAGTAGAGCGGATTTAGTGGTGAACTCATCGAAATGTGTAAAATCCTGAGATGACTTGATAAGTTAGTTGGGAGAGGTTGTTTCCTGTTGGCTGGAGAGTATAGAACTATGAGTTCACAGTATCAGGATAAGAAGTCAGCCATTTTAGACTGAGATCAGAAGATATCTCTTCATTCAGTGGGATTTACATCTTTGGAATTCTCTCTCCCATAGATCTGTGGATGCTGTCATTGTGCATATTCAAGATTGAGATAGAGAGATTTTTGGGGACGAGGGTATTAAGAGGTTTGAGGATAGCGCGGGTGTTGAGGTAGTTTGACCATCCAAGATCTTATTGGTTGGCGAAGTGGGCTCGAGCGGCCGAATTGCCGACGCCTTCTCCTAACTGTTATCTTCTTACAAAGCCAACAAGGGAGAACATGGAGAAGCTTTTCTGCATGTGCGAAACTTGCAGCATTGATCAGCGAACTGTATCTCTGCTCATCATCTCTGGAGGCCAGTGCTGATCTATCCTGTCTGACCTCTTCTCCAGTTGGGTGATGGAGAATGATTCTCGACAGGCTGAGAGGGACAGAAGTGTGTGACAGAGAGAGTTTCACTTTTTGTAACGTGTACTCCCATCCACTGCTTGATATTTCAGTAATGAACAACAAGAACAACACCTGTATTCATCTAATGGTTCCATTTAAAACTCAGTTCTTGTCTTAGAATCCCTCTGCGGCTTTGACCCTCCCTAACTCTGTAACCTCCTCTAGTCATACAACCGTCCATATCTTTGTAACCTCCGCCAGCCCTAGAAAATTCACTATCTCTGTAACCTCCTGGAGCACCTACAACCCCCTCTATCTCTGTAACCTCCTCCAGCCCCTGCTGCCCGTCCTAACTCTGTAACCACCTCTCGCACCTGCAACCCTCTCCATCTCTGTAACCACCTCCAGCCCCTGCTGCCCGCCTGTCTCTGCAACCTGCTTTATCCGCTACAATCCGCCCCATTTCTGCAACTTCCTCCAAACCCTACAAATCTCCATATCTCTGTAACCTCTTCCATCCACAACAGTCACTATCTATTGAACATCCTCCAGCCCCGACTGTCCTCCCTATATCTGTAAACTTCTCTCATCCGTACATCCCTTCCTGGCTCTGTTGTCTCCTCCAACCCCTACAACCTTCCCTATCTCTGTAACCGCCTCCAGAACTGTGAGTCATAATCATATTGCTACTCGTGGGAGCTTTTCTATTCGTTCTTGGGATATGGACGCCGGTGACTAGGCCAGCATTTATTGCACATCCTTAATTGTCCTTTCCAGGGTGGTGGTGAGCTGTCTTCTTGAACCACTGCAGTCTATATGGGGTAGGTATACCCACTGTGCTATTAGGAAGGGTGCTCCAGGATTTTGCTGGCTGTGCATGAATTTGCTACTGTGTTTCTCACATTACAATACAGACTATACTTCAGGAAGCCGTTGACTGGCTGCAAAGTGCGTTGGAATGAACGGTGTATTGTGAAAGGCGCTATAGAAATGCACCATTTACTATTTTCGATCCCGCAATTGCTGCTTCAATACCAGCATAAAATATCGAGCACAGTTGAAGAACATACAATGATGGAAAACTGTATTCAATTGATTATTTGATCTAGTTTAAGTTATTGGGAAATAAGTTTAATAGTTACCTGTAACACAAACCACTAAAACAGTGGTGGCAAAAACAAGGCTTTCCCTCATCTCCGAATTTCCACGCAGCAAATTCCCAACTTCTGCACTCTGTGATGCATTCCATTTATGACCCTTCTGTGCTGAACTGTCCAGACCACAGCTAGAGAACTCTGTACAATTATGCTTACAACATTAGAGGTAGCGTGTGATCCCACTCGGGAGGGTAAAGAGGATATTTACAGAGTTGTTGCCAGTACTGGAGAATTTTAACCATGAACAAAGATTGGATAGGCTGGGAGTGTTCCCTTTGGAAAAGAGAAGGATGAGGTGAGATATAACTGAAGTGTACACAATTATGAGCGTCTTAAATAGAGTGGATTGGAAGGACCTAATACACTTACAGAAAAGGCCACCAACAACGGGGTATAGAATTCGTATAAGGATTAGAGGGGAGTTGTGGAGAAATATTTTCACCTAGTGGATGATGGGTGTCTGGAACATGCTGCCTGAAATGGCTATTGATGCAGAAACCATCATCACATTTTTAATAAGTAGAAGTTTGGATATTCACTTTAGGTGTTGTAAACTACAGGGCTACTGACAAAGAGCTGGAAAGCAGGGTTAGGCTAAATATTAGCCCCTTTCCAGAGTCATCTTGAGGGTCTAATAACAAATTTCCTCTTTTCAGGGTAATTTCACCACGCCACAGGCAGTTTTCTTGCAACCCCTGCCCCTTTGCCTAAGCCTTGTTGGACGCATCCTCCCTTCTTTGCTAGGTAAAAGCCCCAAGAGGTGAAAGGATTAAGAGACCCCCGCTTGTGCTGAGGTCATTGAGAAGCGTGTGATACAGAATCCAGCTCCATGGTATGAGAGCATAGCTTCAGAACTCCTCCAAAATCTGCAGCCAAGCTCACTTAATCAGGCTCCAAGTCTCCCACTCCCATCTCTAAGGAATAGTGTATGCTGCCTTTCCCTGGTAGCATGTAGGAGCAACTGAATGGAGGCATTACTGAGGAATGAGACTATCTGTGGCCTATTTTTCACCATCACGCTGCAGCGTCCCTGAGTACTGCCACTCCTCTGACTATAAACAGCAAGATTGAATGCAAAGCTGGCAGGCCTTTAAAGTGGTGCCACCAATTGATGTCTGTGGCTCCGGCTGTGGTTCAGCCACCGACCATGGAATTTGTTGACCTCATAATACTGGGCCATTTTTCTGCTTGCCGCAAATGCATTTTGTGTGGCCTGCCACTCCTGGTCTCGATGTTGGGCACCCTCACTTCTGTTTCCGACTGTGGGACCAGCCTCTGTGGAGCAAAGTCCAGCTCACAGTTTCTCTGGAGTTATGAATATCCCTCGCTCTGTCCAGATCAGTATCACTGACTGCCTGCTTACAACAACAACACGAATCTGCATTTGCAAAGCACCTTTATTACAATTAAAAACCTTCCAAGGTGTTTTGCACAGGCGTTAATCAGACAGATATTTGATACCGAGTCACATAAAGGGATATTAGGAGAGGTGACCAAAAGCTTGTTCAATGCGTTAGGTTTTACGGAACGTCTTAACTAGAGAGATGGTGAATAATGTTCACTCCAACGCAGAAATACCCACACAAGGCAGGCAGGAGTCAGGACCTTTAAATTAATGCCCAAATACGGTCATACAACAAAATGTAAAGGTCCTGGATATTTGAAAAATAAAGAGAGTATGTTTGTGGAGAGGGTGAGGAGGGAATCCCAAGACTCACGACCTCAGCGGCTCTTGACACGGTCGTCACTGGTGGAGGGATGGAAATCAGGGATGTAAACAGTCAAAATTGAAAGAGCTCAGCGGTTTTAGAGGGCCTGTAAGGTTGGAGGGGGCTTTACAGATAGAGAGGTTGTAACGCTGGATGAGGTTTCAGAGATTGTGAGAGATGTAGGCTGGGTTAGTTACAGAGCTAGGCAAGGGTTGTATGAGCTGAAGGATGTTGCAGAGATGGGGAGGGTTGTAGGGACTGGGTGAGGTTTAAGAGATAAGGAGTGTTGTAAAGCTGGAGGAGGTTACTGCGATAGGTGGGTTTGTAGGGGCTGTTGGATGTTACAGGGATCGAAGTTTGTAGGGCTGCAGGAAGTTACAGAGAAAGGGAGAGGAAGGAAAGTCATGGAGGGACTTCAAAATGAGGATGCGAATTTTAAAATCCAACTCTTGCTGGACCAGGAACCAATATAGATCAGTGAACACAGGAGGTGATGGGTAAATGACACTTGGTGAGAATTAAAGTACTGGACAATTTGAATGATATATTGTACGTTAGATAACCACATGAAAGCATTTACCCACAGTACAGCATCGCAAAGCAACGAGCAAATTAACTGCGAAGTCCAGAGCTTGCTCACTTGCTGTTCATACTGTCCAACATGCTCTGACTCTCCCTCTTGTGTTTTCTTCACCCGTCTTCAGTCTTCCATTTTCACAGTGCACTAAGCCGCCTAAAACAGTGTGGTTAAAAACACTGGGACAGAGAAAGATTTGCAGCACAGAAAGAGGCCATAAGGTCCAACATGCTTACAGTACCAAGAGGATATGTCCAGCCTAATCACGCCTTCCACCTTTTGGTCCATAACCCTGTAGATTACGACAACTCAAGCGCATATGCAAGGGTAATTTAATGTGAGGAGTGTTTCTGCCTCTCCCACCCGTACAGGCAGTGAGTTCCAGATACCTACCACCCTCTGAGTAAAGGTATTTAAATGCCTTAACTTAGAGGGCTACCGTCAACAGCCTTTTGGTAAACAGCTGTTTTTTGGGGGGTCTTTGACCGAGAAGGGCACTGACACATTGGGCCAAATGGCCTCATTCTTTGCCATAAATGTCTATGATTCGATAATTCCACATTGTATTAGTTTTGTTTACTGTATGGGCTTGAGGAGCTGTATTGCTCTGAGGAAATGCTTTAGTTTAGGTAATTTTCTTGTGATACTCTTTTAATTGTAAGTGATGCAATAGCCTGAGGTGTTTCATGACTTAGGGTGGCTCTCTTACTGTGAGGGATTGTATGAATTTGGGGTGAGGTATTAGTTTGTATTAGCTTCAGGTGATCAATTATTTTGAGTTCCTGTATTAGTTTGAGATTCTGTTTCAGTCAGAGGGTCTGCATCAGTCTTCAGATGCTAGTATGCGATAGAGGACTGTTTGGTTGGTTGGGTTGTATTGGTCAGACGGACTGTATCGGTCTGAGCGGCTGTTTCAGCTGGATTGCTCTGTTCTAAGTGCTGCATCCGTTGTAGAGGCTGTGTTGGTTGAAGGGAATGAATCACATGGGAAAATGTATCAATCGAAGGGGCTGCAACAGATGGAGGGGAGGTACCTCTGCAGGGTCTGTATTACTTGAAGTATTCTTTTGGTTTAAAGTGTTGTAATAGATTGAGATGCAGCTTTAAATCAAGCAGCTCTATTAGTTTATGGTACTGTATTGGTTTAATGCTGTATAGATTGAACTCAGAAATGCACATTTGCAAACAAAAAACACCTGTTCACTTAATTGAATGTCCACAGTTAAAGTGCGCAGGCACATCCAAGACTTCAGTACAGCAGCACTGAGAAAGCCACCCTAACATTTGGAGTTTAATCACTGAATGGTCACAGTCGAGTGAATAACATCACAGAAACAACATGAGATTTAGAGATGGGACTGATGGTATTTGTAAGGACAACCTTATTGATGGGAGAATACAGCTTCTAATTTTCATTAGTTTGTTTTATTGTTATTCATTTGTGGTCATTGCTAGCTAGGCTGCCATTTATTGCCCATCCCTAATTACCCTTGAACTGAGCTTCAGCGGGCAAATAAGAGTCAACCACATTGGGCTGGGTTTGGAGTCACATATAGGCCAGACCCGGTAAGGATGGCAGTTTTCCTTCCCTAAAGGACGTTAGTGAACCAGATGTTTTTTTTTTTTGCAGCAGTTGACAATGGTTTCATGGCCACGATTAGCTTTAAAAAAAAATCCAGATTTGTTTTTTATTAATTGAATTCAAATTTCGCCATCTGCCATGAGATTCGAAACTATGGATGAAAATGGAATAGTGTAGGTCAGATGGTCGGCGCAACATCGAGGGCCGAAGGGCCTGTACTGTGCTGTAATGTTCTAATTCTAATTCTAATTCTAATGTCCCCAGAGCATTACACTGGGCTCTGGATTACTAGTCCAGTAGCATTCACATTACGCCACTGCCTCGCCCTTTGTGATTAATTTATGCAACCAGAATTGTTGAGTCCTTGGAGTTTTCCAATTCAAGTTCAGAAGTAAATACAGTCTATCACAACACAGACTGAACTCAATGTCGTAATTGGCACATAAAAAAGTACTGTTTGAACAATGTTGCAACCTTTCTATCCCAGTGGAGATCACACAGGGTATAAATCACAGGCTCTGCGATTATATCGTCTCAGAGCTTAATATAGAGAGATTGCGTGCAGTGCAAAGTGACACATCATTTCACACACAAAAAATGCCGAAAATAATTGACAGCATCCAGAAAATATATTACTTGATCCTTGCCATCATTGCTGTTCCTGGTAAGTGACTATCACTATTATGTTATGCTGTTCTCTGGTTTTACTCTGTGACAGATATTACTACATGCTGATCTATTGTTAACCCTTATACAAATACACAATCCATGATATCATTTGCTTAAGTCAAATGACTTGAATTATTTCTTCTGTTTTATAAACTTCTCTCAACTGATAATACGCTTCTGCCTGTAACTATGAGAATCTCTAAATTGTTAAGTTGTTTCATTTAGTGGAATATAGTGTAATTTTGAATTAGACTTCACTGAAGGAATCTCTCTGAGTTCAGATATTAGTGGAAGTGCCAGTCTGTGTATAATTGTACCGACAGTGTGGCCCCCTACCTGAGTGGAATACCTGATTACAGCGACCATGCATCACTGGGAGTATCTGTCACTTAGAAGTGTACTGTGTTTGAGTCACTAACCGATGTGGAACACCTGATCCCAGTGGCCATGTATTTCTGGGAGTACTGTGGAATTGGTCTGAGAATGGATCACTGAGTGGCATGCAAGAAGGTGGTTCTGCTTTGATATTGGTGTTTTACATGACTGCAATCTCCACTGCACTGATTTGTCTCTGTGTTTAACGGATGCAAAATGTGGCAAAGGAAGGATTTTCTCTGTCGATCGAAGATGTTTGGTAACATGTGTATAAAGTGAAATGTATTGATATTTCTCTGTTTCATATTGAACTGCTCCAAACTAACCTATATCTACTATTTACAGACAGTTAAACAACACTGTTACATGATTCACATCCTCTGTTGATGACTTATTCATAGCCTGAATACAGTTACTGTAAACATTTCACATGTCATCCTGCTTATTGATCTCCTTCCCCCAACATGGTTCTGAGAATCTTTAAGCAATGAGGAGTAAATGTTATTTTTTATTTAGAGATACAGCCCTTCGGGTCTGTGCAGACCATCAACCACCCATCTGTACTAATTCGACACTAATCCCATATTCCTATCACATCACCACCTGTCCCTATATTCTCCTACCACCTACCTCTTCTCGGGGCAATTTATAATGGCCAATTTACCTATCAACCTGCAAGTCTTTTGGTGGTGGGAGGAAACCGGAGCACCCGGAGAAAACACACGCAGACACAGGGAAAACTTACAAACTCCACACAGAATTGAACCCGGGTCCCTGGAGCTGTGAGGCTGTGGTGCTAACCACTGCGCCACTGTGCCACCCTGTGCTTCACACAGGATGAAGACTGGTCTGTGGTTATTGAATCATCCACTTCTGTAACTGATTAAGGATTTCTGGATTAGCCCTTTCCACGACTCAGGGCCTTTCGAGCTGTAGCCTAACTCAGTTTCCACTCTTAACTCAGTGATGTGTGGCCCTCCGAGGAAAACCAACTATAGCTGAGGAACATGAATATTGGGATTTGGCAATAGAGAAATCAGACAAAGGACCGAAAATAATAGCTTTAGTAAACTGTTAATGATGAAATAAACATTGCATTTCGCCCAGTTATGATATCATCCAATCAACAACAATTGCACCAAGGTTCTATACTAATATATCAGCTTAGTTTGCCTTTTAAATTCCATTCCTCTAGAAGTCAACTCAAGTATTTTGTTTCCATTTTTATCGCCGTCAGATTTTTTTTCAATTTGTCCGCTTGAGCCACTTTGTCCCTGTACCCCGTTCAGAAGCTTACTTTAGAAATAGTATTTGAGAACCTTACTCTTCCAAAGAAACTTCAGCTGTACTGCAATTAATTTGACAACGAAATGCGCAGTGTGCAAATTTATTAATTATTATTAGCAATGTCTTCAGTTATTTTATTGCATTCATCCTCTGTATTAATGGCACTCTCAATTTGGATTTGTTGGCAGGTTTTGAAGTTGTGCCTCTGCTTCCCGAGTACATACTGTTTATGGAAATAGTGAACAACGGCGCTGATGCTTGTGAAACACCACTTCACACCTTCTGCCGATCTGAGGAAACACCTTTAACGTTCAGTCGCTGTGTTCTGTTTACTGTTTCCAGCATGCTGCCTATTCTACTGCTTGTCCCCTAACTCCGTCTCTGACACCTCCCTTCCCTTCCTTGACTTCTCTATCTCTGTTTCAGGGGATTGGCTGTCTACCAATCTCTCCGGTAATTCGAATGACTCCCACAGCTACCTTGATGATGCTTACTCCCACCCCACTTCCTGGAAATACTCTGTTGCATTCTCTCAGTCTCTCCACATCCGTCCCACCTATTCTGACGATGCTGCCAGCCACACCAGTGCTTCTCAAATGCCTTCATTTTTCCACAGCCAGGCATTCCTGTCCACTGTGGTTAACATGCCTCTGACAGTGTCCAGCCCCTTTCCAACATTACTGCCTTCACCCTTCTCCCTCCCTACCCGAACCACCATGTTGCCCCTGGCCCTGATCTTCCACCCCAGCAGAAACCTCATTCAACGCATCATTATACAATATTTATGCCATATTCAGCTAACTCCAAAACCACACATATATTGTGCTGCACTTGTAACACATCGTCTCTTGGGACACCTAGATCCACTCCTCAATCACTTCTGAAATCAGCTCCTCTTCCCCTGGCAAATTCCTGTGTAAGCACAGGAGATGCAACTCATATCCTTTAATGCCTTCTGACTACTGTCCAAAGAACGAAACACTTCCTTCAATTTAATAACAGTATTCATTGCTCACGATGGAGTCTTCTGGCTATTGGGAGAGGTGCAAACGCAGAGAAAGTGATTATTTTGTTAGACTCATCCTTTCATCTTGCCAGCATAACCCTGAGCATCTGGTCAGCTGTCATTTTAATTCTTCATCCCATTTGCACTCTGATCTCTCTATCCGTGACTCCGTACACTCTTCCACTGAAACTCAATGAGGACCAGTGCTGATTTTTTTCTTTTTCAATTAGGCATTTTATTTTCTGCTGGACTTAACAGTAAGATTAAATTTCAGCCTGTCATCAGTGTTCCCACTTTGCTGGGAATGGTAGATCGCTTCACCAGAATCATTGGGAGGGGTTATGAGCTGGTACTTGAGATGGCGATCCCTATTGCCACACACCGAGCAGGCTGGTCCATACTCCATGATGTATTGTTTAGTTTAGTTTAGTTTAGAGATACAGCACTGAAGCAGCCCTTCGGCCCACCGAGTTTGTGCCAACCATCAACCACACATTTATACTAATCCTACACTAATTCCATATTCCTACCACATCCCCACCTGTCCCTATATTTCCCTACCACCGACCTATACTAGGGGCAATTGCTAATGGCCAATTTAACTATCAACCTGCAAGTCTTTTGGCTTGTGGGAGGAAACCGGAGCATTCGGAGGAAACCCACACAGACACAGGGAGAGCTTGCAAACTCCACAGAGGCAGTACCCAGAATTGAACCCAGGTCGCTGGGGCTGTGAGGCTGCGGTGCTAACCACTGCGCCACTGTGCTGCCATTCTCTGTCACTTTTCTAGGCCACTGGAGCACTTTCCTCTTTGTCACATTTCCCATGCTCCACTTTATTTATTTATTATTCTGTCACCATTTGCAGCTTTTCAGGACCGATTCTCTGTTTCCGTGATTCTCGAATTTGCCTTACCACATCACCCCTTTTGTCATTGAAAAAATCCTGTCCCCCCACCACTCGATAGCTTTGTTCTTCCTTCCCCCTTTACCAGATGTTTAACTGGCTCTGTCAATGACCAACACCTGGAAGAGGTCGTATATCTTCGGGTGTGATCCGAGTGCAGGGTGTATGAGTAGGTAGAGAAGGAGTGTATGGTCCACAGCCAAAGGTATGCGATTCCTCTGCTGAACATTGCTCCAGGTCAGCTTATGGGGAGTGGTCAGACGGGGTGTCTGGTCCATGACATAAATAGGGGACCTAACACCCTGGGCTTCCAAACACAAGAGGATGGTCTGATCCCAGAAGCAGGGATCTGAGCCCAGATGGGGTTTCAATCCAGGGTGGGAGTCTCATTGTGAGGAGTTCCAATCATTGGGCTTGTGAGGAAAATTGCGAACCCACCTCCTCGGAGAGATTTTTTGTCTGTCACCTGTCACAGCTCCGTTAAACCTAGAAGTTGGAGATTGGTTGGGGTCAGGGTTGGAGAATATTAAATTTTAATCTGTGACCCGCCCTTAAACTGATTCCTTTAGGTGCTAAAACCCTGCTGTTCCTGTCTGGGCCAGGCATGGAGACTGTTCGGTTAACAAATATCCAGACTCATTCCCTTCTCTCTCTTACAGTTAATTTGCTGGCGATTGTGATCCTGTCCTGGGGAAAGTGTGGACTCTGCACCTGCACCACTCGCTATCTGGTAGCTGTGGCAATGGCGGATCTACTGGTCATTATCACTGAGGTCATACTGTTCTGGATAATTAATTATTATTTTCTGGGATCTCTTCAGAACATTACCCCTGTGTGTAGTGTTATCGGTGTTCTGAGTTGTGCAGCCCGCAGACTGTTCAGTCTGGTTCACCATCACTTTCTCCTTTGATTGATTCATTGCCATTTGTTGCCAGAAGCTGAAAACAAAATACTGCACAGAGAAAAGTGCAGTCGTGGGTCTAGCAACAACTTGCATACTGCTCGGTTTAAATAACGTACCATTCTACTTTATATTTGAATCTAGAGAGATCATTGATAGTGTAGCATGGTTGTGTTATCCAAAGGAAAGTTATTTTACCGAGCCTAGATGGGTGGTATTTGACTGTTTTGATAAGGTTTTAACACCATTGCTCCCAAATGTGTTAATTCTGTTGTTCAACACTCTGACAGTCAGACACATTTTAGTGGCTAGTCAAGTCCGTAAGGAACTGAGGAGTCACAGCAAGGGAGAGAATCGCAGTGATCCAGAGATGGAGAGCAGAAGGAAGTCTGTCATTTTACTCTTTACCATATCCGGCAGCTTCATACTCCTGTGGTTGGTAACTGTTATAGAATTGCAGGTAGGTAAATTGGCCATTATAAATTGTCACTAGTATAGGTAGGTGGTAGGGAAATATAGCGTCAGGTGGGGGATGTTTGGTAGGAATGTGGGATTAGTGTAGGATTAGTATAACTGGGTGGTTGATGGTCGGCACAGACTCGGTGGGCCGAAGGGCCTGTTTCAGTGCTGTATCTCTAATCTAATCTAATCTAATTCTTATATTATAACATTTCAGGAAAAGATCCCGGAGATTACATCAATTCTGAATACATATTTGAACATGTTGGATATATCCTGCGGAATTTAAGTTGCTGCACAAACACATTTATTTACGGGGCAACTTAGGCCAAGTTCAGAGAGCAGTTCAAAAGTGTGGTGAAATATCCGGTTACATCAATTATTCAATTAATGAATAAACAAAACAACTGAGTGCAGGTCAGAGGCTGTTTCCAGTGAATGAATGTTATATCTATGCCCAATGGGCAAGAATTGACTGACAAATGGACGGCATGAAATGCACGAGCGGTGGGGTGGTTTGTGGGGTTTGGTGGGTGGGGTCTCACAATCGTCAGAGCAGCAGGGCAGCAGTCAAGAGGATACCGACAGCCAGATGACTGAAAATATATTGGCGAGCGCCGGAAGGGGATCGCACACGCCAAAGAGCAAAGGGGCTGATGGTCGGAATTGACCAACAGCTGGATTACAGAAGATAAGCCTGCAGTGGGAGGCGGGGAGTAGTCGGGAGGTGGTCACACACACCAAAGAGCAGCGGGGCAGAAGTCAAAAAGTGATCGACAGCTAGATTAACTGAATTGCAATCTCAGCAGGCATGTTGATGATTAATACACGTCAAAGAGCAGTTGAGTGGTGGCAAGTGGTGAGGGATGGATGACCAGAGAGAAAGGGGGTAGAAGTAATTTCAGAGCCTCCTTGCAGGACAGGAAGCAAAACAACAGCATCACTCTCTCTTCCCCCTCCACTGGTTGCCTTCTAATTTCCTCACATCTGCTCGGAAAATAAAATTATTTTTGCAACAGCAAATAGACAGATTTCGAAAAGATCTATCAATGCAAAACTGGGCATCCATGAGGCGCTGTGGGCCATCAGCAGCAGCAGAATTGTACTAAAACACAATCTGTAAGCTCATAGCACTGCAGGTCCCTCACCCTACCATTACCATTATGCCAGGAGGCCTATCCTGGTTCAACAAGGTGCGCAGGAGGGCATGCCAGGAACAGAACGAGTCTAACCACAAAAAGCGGCTTCAACTTGGTGAAGCTCGAACACAGCACTACTTGTTTGCCAAACTGTGTAAACAGCATGCGATAGATAGAGCTATGTGATCCCATAACCAACGTGTCTGATATGGGCTCTGCAGTCCTACAACATCCAGACGTGAATGGTGGTGGACAATTAAACAGCAAACTGGAGGAGGTGCTCCACAAATATCCCCATCCTCAATGATGGGGGAGCCCAGCACATCACTGCGAAGGATAAGGAATAAGTATTTGCAACAATCTTCAGCCAGAAGTGCCGGGTTGATGATCCATCTCGGCCTCCTCCTGAAGTCACTGGCATCACAGATGCCAGACTTCAACCAATTCGAGTCACTCCACTTGATATTAGGAAACAACTGAAGGCACTGTATACTGCAAAGGCTATGTTCCTGACAATATTCTGGCAATAGTACTAAAGACCCGAACTCCAGAATGTGCTGCACACATAGTCAAGCTGTTCCAGAACAGCTACAACACTGGCTTCTACCCGGCAATGTGGAAATTTGCCCAGGTATGTCCTGTACACAAAAAGCAGGACAAGTCCAAAGCGGCCAATTACCGCCCCATCAGTCTAATCTCAATCATCAGTAAAGTGATGGAAGGTGTCATCAACAGTGCCATCAAGCGGCACTTGCTTAGCAATAATCTGCTCAGTGACGCTCAGTTTGGGTTCCGCCAGGGCCACTCAGCTCCTGACCTCATGACAGCCTTGGTTCAAACATGGACAAAAGAGTTGAACTCAAGAGGTGAGGTGAGAGTGACTGCCCTTGACATCAAGGCAGCATTTGACCCAGTATGGCACAAGGAATCCTTTCAAAAATGAAGTCAATGGGAATCAGGGTGAACCTCTCTGCTGGTTGGAGTCATTCCTCGTGCAAAGGAAGATGGCTGTAGTTGTTGGAGGTCAATCATCTGAGCTCCAGGACATCACTGCAGGAGTTCCTCAAGGTAATGTCCTAAGTCCAACCATTTTCAGCTGCTTCATCAATGACCTTCCTTCAAACATAAAGTCAGAAATGGGGGAGTTCACTGATGATTGCACAATGTTTAGCACTATTCGTGACTCCTCAGATACTGAAGCAGTCTGTGTAGAAATGCAGCAAGACTTGGACAATATCCAGGATTGGGCTGATAACTGGCAAGTAACATTCGCACCACACAAGTACCAGGCAATGACTATTTCCAAAAAAGAGAAGCTAATCATCGCCCCTTGACATTTAATGCCATTACCATCGCTGAATCGCCCACTGTCAACATGCTAGGGGCGATCATTGACCAGAAACTGAATTGGAATATCCATATCAATACCGTGGCTACAAGAGCAGGTCGGCGGCTAGGAATCCTGCGGCGAGTAATTCACCTCCTTGCTCCCTAAAGCCTGTCCACATTCTACAGAGAGAAGAGGTGTAGACAAAAAGAGAGTGACAGGGACAGTTATAGAGGTGCAGTGATAGGGGCAGAGAGACAGAGGTGGGAAAGAGGGAGGGGTAAAACGGGAAGAGAGAGGATTGGGGAATACAGCAGAGGGGCAGAGACCAAGAGAGGAACAGAGACACAATGGGGAGAGAGAGAGTGAGAGAGAGAGAGAGAGTGGGGGACAGAGAGAGACGCGACAGATCGAAAAATAGGGGTATACAAAAGGCGAGGATGACACATAGGGGGAACACAGGGAGAGAGACAGACAGAGACACAGACAGACAGAGAGGGAGAGAGAGTGATCAAGATCACTCCTGACATATGTGCATCTACCTGGAATACCCCACGTCACTACAACAAGTGCCGGCAAACATTGACTACTTGGACAAGCAAACAAAATGCTGAATACATCATTAAATCGGTCTCTAACATAATCTGTCTGACCTTAATTTTCCCTTGAGAAGGTAGGTAATGTTTAGCCTTCTCTCCAGAACCAGTTCCTGTCCTTTCTGACTATGGAGCTTCCATAGCAATGGCTATTGAGCTCGTTCCAGAACATTGCCCACATGTGTAGCCTTCCATGTCCGAATACCATGTCAGCTCTCACTGCTTATATTCATGAATTAAATATTGTGCACTTGAATGAGGGAAAATGAAGAAAACATTTCCCGAGAGCAAACTAACTATTTTAAAGAAACAAAACAATCTGATTCTGCAGCTGAATGGCCATAAGCTGTCACTGGCGCTGTCAGAGTGGATGGATAATCTTGGTTCTCTTTTGCCTCCTCCTGGATCCTTGTTGTCAACAATGGCGGCCACGGCTGGTCTCGCTGGCCCTGAGCAGCAACCTTCTTTGTGAGGGGCAAAATAAACAAAAAAATGACAACAAATATAATTTCAAATGCGACAGAATTAAAATACAAACCATTCCCAATGAAAGAAAGGCAAAACATCGTTTTGTAACGATTAATCTTTGTTTGATGGGGCTTTATATTGCCCAGGTTTGGCACTTTAACTCGAATAATACAAAAACACAAGAAATAGGAGCAGAAGTAGACCATATGGCCCATCGAGCCTGCTTCACTCTTTAATATAATCATGGCTAATCTTGGGCTTCAATTCCACTTGCCCGTTTGCTTCCCATATCCCTTTATTGCCTGCGAGACCAAAGAGAGAGTGAGAGATGGTATGACAGGTAGACGGACAGGGCCATGGACAGAGGCAGAGGAGGAGGGAGTGGGAGAGAAAGAGAGGGAGAGACAGAGAACGAGGGAGAGAGAGTCAGAGAAAGACAGAGAGAGGGCGAGTCAGAAATAGTGAAAGGGAAAGACAATGAGAGAGTCAGAGATGGGGAGAGGCAGAAAGAAAGAGAGTACAGAGAGATAGTGACAGAGTGGGAGAGAGAGAGAGGGAGAGACAGAGAACGAGGGAGGGAGAGACAGAGAAAGACAGGGAGAGGGAGAGTCAGAAACAGTGAAAGGGAAAGACAATGAGAGAGTCAGAGATGGGGAGAGGCAGAAAGAGAGTGAGTACAGAGAGATAGAGACAAAGTGGGAGAGAGACGGGGAGAGACAGAGAACGAGGGAGAGAGAGAGAGACAGAGAAATACAGATAGAGGGAGAGTCGGAAACAGTGATAGGGAAAGACAATGAGAGAGTCAGAGATGGGGAGAGGCAGAGAGAGAGGGAGAGACAGCAAAAGGGAGATCCCTCGATATTGAGAGACTGTGAATGGGAGAGTCAGGAATTGGGAGAGACAGAGACACAGGGAGAGACAGAGACAGAGTTAAAGGCAGAGACAAAGAGAGAGGGAGGGAGAGACAGACAGAGAGAATGGCAGAGACAGAAATAGAGGGTGAGAGATGGAGGTACAGAGAAGTGAGATAGAGACAGGGAAAAAGAGAAAGGGGGAGAGAAAGAGACAGTGAGAGGGAGAGAAGCAGAGGGAGGGGTGGAGACAGATAGAGAGAGACAGGGATTGGGAGAAACAGAGATAGAGCGAGTGACACAGGCAAAGAGAGAGGGGGCAGAGACAGCGAGAGAGAGATACAGAGGGAGGAAGAGGAAAAGAGACTGACAGAGAGAGGGAGAAACAGTGACAGTGATAGGAAAAGACAATGGGAGAGTCAGAGCTGGAGGGAGAGACAGAGACGGAGAGAGAGACAGAGAGAGAAATAGGGAGAGACAGACAGACAGAGAGAGAGAGAGAGAATGAGGCAGCAGCACAGAGAGCGGGAGAGGCAGAGAGAGGGAGAGATAGGGACACCGATAGGGAAAGACAATGAGCGATAGGGAAAGACAATCAGAGATGGGGGTGAGACACAGAAAGAGGGAGAGACAGAGAGGGATAGGCCGAGATAGGGAGAGACAGGAATTGGGAGAGACAGGGATGGAGGGAGAGACACGTACAGAGGGAGAGACAGAGGCAAAGGTAGAGACAGAGACAGGGGTAGAATCATAAACGGGGGGACAGACAGATGTAGAAGGAGAAATTGCGGGGATGGGGGTAACATTTCAGGGGGAATAATTTGCGGGGAGGTGGGGAATAATTCGGGAAGAGATAATTTTCGGTGGGAATTTTGTGGGGGGAATAATTTGGGGGGGAATTGTGTTGGAGGGAATAATTTGCTGGGGGGAATTTTGCGGCGGTGGGGAATTATTTCTGGGGGTGTCATTTTGTAGGGGGTGAATAATTTCCTGGCCGGCCAAAATATCTGGGGGGGGTGGTTGATATTGCGGGGGGAGGGGAGGCAAAGAAAGACAGAGAGCAGAAAAAGCAAAAAAGAGAGAGAAAGTCAGGAGACAAAGAAAGAGAGAAAGCAGAAAATGAGAAAAAGAAAGAGAGAAAAAGTCAGAAAGAGGCAAAGAAAGAGAGAGAAACTCAGAAATAGGCAAAGAAAGAGTGAGAAAGTCAGAAACAGGCAAAGAAAGATATGAAGCAGAAAAGCAGAAAAAGAAAGATGGAGAAAGTCAGAAAGAGGCAAAGAAAGAGCGAGGAAGTCAGAAAGAGGCAAAGAAAGAGAGAAAGCAGAAAACGAGAAAGAGAAAGCGAGAGAAAGTCAGAAAGAGGCAAAGAAAGAAAGAGAAAGCATAAAAAAGGAAAAGAAATGTGAGAGAAAGTCAGAAAGAGGCAAAGAAAGAGAGAAAGTCATAAAAAAAAGAAAATGAGAGAAGAAGTCAGAAAGAGGAAAAGAGAGAAAAAGCAGAAAAAAGAGAGACAAAGAGTAAAAGGTTCAAGAGGTGGAGAAAGTCAGAAAGAGGCAAAGAATAAGTCAGAGAAATGGAGAAAGGACTGCAAGAAACAGAAAAGACAGAGGAAAGAGAAACAAAGAGAAATGACAAAACAAAAGTGGAGGAAAAAAAGGGAAGGGAAAGAACGGAGACACAAACAAATTGTAGACACCAGAGACACAGACAGAATACCAGTGGGAGAAAGATACACAGAGAATCACTGAGAGAGACAGAGAGAAAAAACACAAAAATAAAGAGATTGAGATTGAGATGGCCAGAGAAAGCCAATGAGACAGAAAGACAAACAATCAGGCAGAGAGAAACAGAGAGAGAAAAAACACAAAGTGAATGAGGGAGGGAGAGAGAGAGAGAGAGAGAGAGAGAGAGAGAGAGAGAGAAAGAGAGGGAGAGAGAGAGAAACAGAGAGAGAAAGAGAGATTGAGGGAGAGATGGCCAGAGAAAACCAATGAGAGAGAAAGACACACAATCACTCAGAGAGAAACGGCGAGAGAGACAAACACAAAGTGAGGGACAGAGAGAGAGAGAAACGCAGAGAGTTAGAGAGAAACACAGGGAGGGAGAGCTGGGAACAGAGATATGGAAGAGAGAGAGAGTGAGGGAAAGAGAGATTGAGGGAGGGTGAGATTGAGGGAGGGATATCAATGGCATAAGCCGAGAGGATGGACCACTACCCTGGCCCAAACAGAGACAAACCTGCCAGGCTTCTGTGAATCAGGCACAGGAATAGCGCCACAAGATGGCATTTATTTCACCGGATATTGGGCATCCCTTATGTACTCTTCTCTGAAATCTAAGTCATGCCATCAAATGCCCGTTAACTTTGACCAGACACTATGGTAGCGTACAAAAGTCGGAGACGAGCCACAATTTGCGGCCTGAGTCTGATAGCGCACAGAGTGTTAAAAATATATTTTTGATCAGCACTGCTGATAACTTTCTCCTGATCGGGGATGGGGGGGAGGTGGGGAAGTGGCCGACAGACCAGTCCTCTGAGAATGATGGATCAGCTCCCATACCAAGTGGATACAGTACTCGATGGACTGTCCCGGAACGTGTAGAATTGGTCAGAGTAGATCATGTGGGCCAACATGGAGACCTTGCGGGTAGGTATAGCCTGGGTAAAGATCTTATAATAGTCCTGAGGAGGGAGACTGAATACCAATAGTTAAGCAAATGGAGATCAGCCGTCTTTGGCAGCAAGATAATAACTGCCCTGTGTTACAAGAGGGGCCTCTCAGCTGTTGCTATGCTTTCCCCCGAGACCCGTGCATAATCGACCTCCACGACGTCCCAGAACATCCTAAGGAGCTCCACTGTCAGCCCATCCATACCGGGGGATTTATCCATCGAGAGCTGGTGGAGGGCGACAATCAACTCGCGCGACTTTACAAGAGGCTCCAGCCAAGGCTGACCTTCAGCAAGTTCTCCCACAAAACTCTGGATGGAACCTGAGATAACAACTTGCATAATACGTTCAGACTGAGGGGTCCATTCCCTCTGTTTCTGCAACAGAGGATCCATTGCCGGGAATCAGCTCCAGCCCCACCCATCATCATTTTTCTAGTGAGTGGAAGAAGGGTGAGGCCCAGTGCAAATCTTCCAGGATCCAGATGCACAAACTCATGTACGTGTCTCAGGACTTCAGGAGCTGCAGGTCCTTCCATACACCTTACTTTTGTACACCTGCTACAGGACGGGTCCACAATGGCTGGATCGAGATGGGGCTCGAAGTCCTGCACCTCCCTCTCCAGAGCCTCGACCTGGGCTGCCACTTCTTGCCCGACCCATATGTGTACTTCTGACAGAAGGCACGGACGTGAATCTTGTTTGCCTCCCATCGTCGCCAGGTGAAGGTGATGGATTCAGGATGGAGATTCTGCAAAATATCCACCAAGCTGAGGGAGTTGTTCAATTTCCTCAACATGTCCACTTTTGCATAATCAAGCTGGGGACTAAGTGAGTCCTCACCTCGACGATAAACATGAAGCTCCTGCACTTCCCCCCACCCCACCGCCAGCCCGATGCACTTCTTTAAAGAAGCGTGATAACAATGCACTGAGCCTGGACGCCTGAAAATTTATGCCACCCCCGGAAATGGCAAACTGGAGTAAGCCGCTCGGACAAGCTCCTTGAACCTCCAGGACGTCAAGTTGAAAAGTCAGGGCCATCAAGTTAGCCACTGCACTAGAAATAGGGTAAAATAGGAGGGCGGTGACTCATGTAAATCCCACAATGCTATACCAGGATCTAGGTCGCTTTGTTTCCCATAACGGTGCACTTCTCCTTCTGGAAACTTACCATGTACCTCCCTTCCCTGAGGACTGAGAGGAACACCTGGAATTGCGACTGCATGACTGTTTCCACATCTGTGCCCTTCCCCATTATTTTAGCAGCATAGATGGATCTAATGAGAAGCGCCAAATTCGAACACTTAGAATTCAAGCATTTAGAAGAGCAGAAAAGCTGCTGTAATTTAAAACCTGGAGGGACCTGTTTGGATAATGTCCATTTAACACAAATTGCATTAAATGTCTTTCACTATTCACCTCAAGTGTACAGAAAGTTCAGAAAATGACTGAAAATGTCTCGCTGCAGGTACCTTGAAATTCTGGTAAAGAGATTATGTTTGAGAGGACTTTTTAACTGCAGTTTGAGGAACAGATAGTTTTTATTCGGATTTTCGATTCCACTTGTGGGACAAACCCTGAAACTAGAGCCAAGTTAATGATGCAGCCAAGAGAATCTTTATAACTAGTGAAATTTCACACAAGAATTCTGTCCCATATTTACAGTTATATTTGTTAATGATTATTTAATGTTGTTGTACTTTTGCATTCGCCTGTAATCGATCGAAAAAAATACTTAACATTTACCAGTTCATTGTTACAAAGGATTACAAAGTTGGAAAATGGCCATTTAATACAAACTGTATGAAGGATCTTTCACTTTTCACCTCCAGTTTACAGAAAGTGCAGCAATCAAAACCTCCAAATTCTGATAGGGCTTTTGTGTCTGCAATAAAGTATCACTTGTTTCCCTTTTCTTTCTGACGGTTTCTTGCCTCTGCTTTCCTGGGGGATTTGGAGGGATTTTTGTTCGTCGCTTGTCCAATTTCAGGAGCTACCAGTGACTCTGCAGCTGCTGTCCTGGAGAAATAAATTGCATTCAAAGTCTTTCACTCAGTTTGGAGACATGAGGAGAGATTGCTTCCAATAGCGCAGAGGGGCCAGGAAGCAGAATGCACAGATTCTAGGTAATTGGTAATCTCTGAACTGTAGACAACATTAGGAAATAAATAAATAGGCAGAGAGTTGTTTTGGTCTGGAAATCACTGTCTGGCAGCTTGGTAAAAGCAGATTCAATATTAACTTTCAAAAGACATTTGGATCAACACTTCAATTCCTCTTATTTATAGTAGGGAAGATACCAGCACAGAAAGGGAAGTGAGAAAGAGAGAGATGGCATAATTTTAGTTATGAACCACATTCAATGGTTCCCTTTCATCTATAACAAAAGTAACATACTCAAAAAATTCCAATAGGTTTATCAAACATGATTTCACTTTCATAAATCCATATTGTCTCTGTCCAATCCTATTATTTTTAAGTGTCTACTAATCACATCGTTCATAATAGATGTTAACATTTTCCCGACTATTGACATCAAGTTGACAGGTCATAAATAATGAGGTTGCATTTTCGACTCTCCAGTCTGCATGGTCTTTTCCAGAATCTATAGAATTTTGGAATATAACCACCAATGCATCCATTATCGCGAAAGCCAACTCCTTCAATATTCTGGGATGTAGCCGATCTGGGCCAGGCTTTTTATCAACCTTCAACCCAGTTAACTTTTCGTGTACTACTTGTTTATTAATACTAATTTCATTTAGTTCCTTATTGTTACAAGTCCCTTGATTTCCAAGTATTTCTGAAAGAGTTTCTGTATCTTCCTCCGTGAAGACAAACACAAAGTAATTGTTTAGTCTCTTTACCATTTCCCTATTCTCCATTATAAATTCTCTGGTCTCCACCTATAATAGACTCAAATTTGTCCTTGGTAATCTTTTTCTCATGACATAACTAAAGAAGCTTTTGCTGTCTGCCTGTATGCTTCTCGCTCGGTTGGTTTCAAACTCTCTTTTCCATTTCTTTATCAGTTTCTTGGTAATCCTTTGCTATATTCTGAATTGCTACCAATCCTGGGGTTTACCATTTATACTGGCAACCTTTTAAGCTGCTTCCTTTGATCTAATACAATCTTCGAACGTTTTTATTAGCCACAGTTGATTCACCTTTCCTGTTGGGTTGTTGTGTCTTCGAGGAATATAAATTTGTTGTAGACCAAGTAACACTTTTTTAAATACCAGCCTTCATCTGTCGACTGTAAAATCTTTTAGTGCAATTGGCTAATCTACCATAGCCAACTTGCCATTCATACCTTCATAGTTTCGTTTGTTCAGATTTAACACCCTAGCTTCAGAATGAAATATACCGCGTTCACACTGAATGCAAAATTCAATCATGTTATGGTCACTATTTCCCAAAGGCAAGGTTATTAATTAGCCCTTTTTCAAAACGTGATAACACTAAATCTAAAATAGCCAGATCCCTAGTTTGTTCTTCAATATATTGCTCCAGAAACCCATCTCTTAGACAGTCCATGAATTCATCCTCCACAACATTAGTGCTGATTAGGTTTAACCAGTTTATATGCAAATTGAAGTTGCCCACTATTTTTGTATTACCCATGTTGCATGCACCTCTAATTTCCTGATTTATTCAGTAACCAACATCACTGCTGTTTGGTGGCCTAAAAACAACTTCCACCAATGTTTGCTGTTTCTTAGTTCCACCCATACTGATTCTACAGCTTGATCCTTCTATCTAAGATTCACTCTCATTCATGTACTGATCTCGTCCCTTATTAGAGCACTACCCCACCTCCTTTTCCTTTTTGCCAATCCCTCCTAAATAACGAATAGCCTTGAATATCCAGTTCGCAGTCTTGGTCAACCCTCTAACCATGTCCCTGCAATGGCAATTAATTCATAGCCATTGACCTCTATTTGTGCCTTCAAGTCGCCTACATTTCTGCAAATGCTTTCGCTTTGTGTGCCTTTGAATTTCACTTACTACTTTTCAAATTCCTGTTACAAGTTTTGCTTCTCCCCAATCTTCCCTTCCTGCCACACTCAGATTGTAATATCCCTTATTGCTAGCTTGCTTGCTTGCCTTCTCCTTTCTTCCCAAATTATCACATCGTCCCTCACGTGATCCTTCGACCCTATTATTTATTTTATAGCCCTCTCTAACGTCCGAGTTTTCTGACTCGCCAGAACACTGGTCCAGCATGGTTCTGTTGAAGAATGGCCCAATGGTACAGCTCCCATTTACCCCGTGCTGGTGCCAGTTCACCACAAATCAAAACCCATTTCCCCCACGCCAATATTTGAGCTACGCATTTAACTCTCGATCTTATTTGCCCTACTCCAATTTGCACGTGGCTCAGGTAATAATTCAGAGATTAATGGTTTTGAGATTCTTCCTGATAGTTTAGCCCCTCGCTGTCTATGCAGAAACTCTTTCCTCGTCCTATCTATGTCGTTGGTACCCTTGTGGACCACAACAACTGGATCCTCCCCCAGTCACTGCAAGTTGTTCTCCAGACCTGAGCAGATGTCCCAAACCCGGGCACTGGACAGACAGAATAGCCTTCTGGACTCTTACCTTTGGCTGCAGAGAATGGTGTCTCTCCCCCTGATTATACTATCTCCTAGTACCACCACAGTTCTATTTTTTGCAATGAATGGCTTTCAGTCCCACGGTCTGCACCACGGTCATTTTGCTCATGCATCATGCAGCCCTCGCTCTCATCCATTCAAGTAGAAAGAACCTCAAACCTGTTGGGAAATTGCAAGGGCTGAGGCTCCTTCGCTGCTGCCTTCGAGATCTCCTTACCTCCCTCGCTCACAGTCACACCTTCCTGGCTTTGATCAATGAAAAAATTAGAAGACCCTTTCCAAAGCGACTAACTTCTGGAACAGAGCATTCAGGTAACTATCCCCCTCCCTGTTGCTTTGCAGTTTCATCGTCTCGGCCTCTAGCTCATTGATACTGATCAGAAACTCCTTGAGTCACAGTTACTGCAGATATGTTTACCCTGGATCACACTAGCGCCCACCAGCTCCCATATACTGCGGCTGCAACACACCAACTGCCCCCATCATCTTTATAATGTGTTTATTAATTTATTTTATCAATTAATTTATCATTACTAAACACCACTACTACTAAGCCCCACTTCGAGGAAGCTTTACTACTGCTGGTAAAAGGTACAATAGTTAAAAGAACCTTGCTAATAGATGACCTGAATGTCAGAAGATTCTTATGGTTCCTATTCCAATTAATGCAATACAAAGCCCAATTGAAATGCCTTAGTTTAGATAAGAAAGAAAAAAAGAGAACATGTTGACTGCCCAAATATTTACCTTCTTTGCTGGAAAATTACACTTCAATGTTTCTTTCCTGCTCTGCTCCAAGCTGCCACATTTCCACATTCACACACTGACTTTATTTCACTCAAGTGAATTCTCCACTCGGTGCGCCACTCACTCGGTGCAGTTTGAAAACCTGATGGCTTTTACAGAGACTCTGATAAGTCACTTTCTAACCAGCGAAGCTTCCCGCTACAAGAATTAACAACTATCGAACCAGGGCGGCACAGTGGCGCAGTGGTTAGCACCGCAGCCTCACAGCTCCAGGGACACGGGTTCGATTCTGGGTACTGCCTGTGCGGAGTTTGCAAGTTCTCCCTGTGTCTGCGTGGGTTTCCTCCTGGTGCTCCGGTTTCCTCCCACATGCCAAAGACTTGCAGGTTGATAGGTTAATTGGCCATTATAAATTGCCCCAGTATAGGTAGGTGGTCGGGAAATATATAGGGACAGGTGGGGATGTGATAGGAATATGGGATTAGTGTAGGATTAGTATAAAGGGGTGGTTGATGGTCGGCACAGACTCGGTGGGCCGAAGGGCCTGTTTCAGTGCTGTATCTCTAAACTAAACTAAACAGCTAGTTTCAGATGATTGGCAGGTAACTACTACTGTCAGGCAGCTGTCTGTTTAACAAGGCAATTTCCGAACTTGAAAGTTGGAAGCCTGACTCTTAATCTAAATTGAACTTGAGAAAAACTTAACAGCACTTATTATGTGAACCAAATTCCCAACATAACACTCTAAGTATGTCTCAGATTGGTGAAGTCCTCACTCCTTGTGTCCCTTCAATCTGGAATGCGCTTCTTTGCTGGAACTTCACTTGTCAATTCCTCCTCCGCCAACCACCTCCCACCCCTCCACGCCACCCCGAATTATCATGTGAACCAAATTCTCACGTTCGCACTCTGACTGAGTCCCACTTAAGTGTATTGTCCTCTCTGTGCGTCCCTCACTCTACATTAACTTCAGCTCTTTGAAGTCGTTGTTACCCCATGTCCCAAATCGCAGCAGGTCCCATTCAGCTATCTCCACTGTGATCACTGACTGACATTACGTCCATCAACATTTCAATTCTCAAATATTCATCCTCGTATTACAATCTCTCCCTGGATTCAGCTCTCCCAAACTCTGTAACCTCCTCACACATTATAACCCGTCCTATCGACTTAACATCCTCCAGCCCCTACATTATTACCTATCTGTGTGACCTAGCCCAGCTCCTACAACATGGCATAACTCTGAAACCTCCTGCAGCCCCTACAATATTCCCTATCACTGTAAACTCCCCAGACCTACAACCCTACCTATCTCTGTAACCTCATCCATCTCCTATAACCCTCCCTGTCTCTGTAAACTACTCCAGCCCTACAACACTCCCTGCATCTGTAACCTCCTCCAGCCCCTATAACCCTCGCTATCTATGTAACCTCCTCCAGCCCGACAAGCCTCTCCATCTATGTAACTTCCGTGAGCTTCTACAACTTTAAATATCTATGTATCCTCTTCCAGCCCTGAGGACATTCCCTTTTACTGTAACTTCTTCCAACCACTACAACCCTCTTCAACTCAATAATCTCCTTCAGCCCGACAATCCACCGTCGCTCAGCAACTTCCTCCAGCACCTACAGTCCTCCTACTTCTGCAAGCTCTTCTGGCATCTGCAGACATCCCTGTCTCCGTAACCTCCTCTTGTCTCTACAATCCTCTGGATCTTTGTAACCTCCTCCAGCCTCACAATCTGCCTCACATCTGGCACCTCCTGCAGCCTCTACAAACCGCTAAAACCCGTGCCGTCCTCTGATTCTCGTACCTTGAGAATCGCCAAAATCCCTCATCAGCACCATTACCTAAAACGGGGTGCAGGTGGGGGAGGTGGTGTCGGAGGTGGTGCGGGTAGAGTGTGTGTGTGAATGAGACAGAGATAGAGAGAGAGTCAGAGTGAGAGAGAGAGAGAGAGACAGCAATTACCGGGTTGGGGGAATGGAAGTGAGACGGACTCAATAATGTGTCTTGACAACAACAAAAATAATCAAGTAACACGAGAAGCTTTCCACATCTGCTGCTTTTTGATTTCCTAAGAACACATTTTGTTACAGGTCTGATGTACTGTGA
Organism: Heterodontus francisci; assembly: GCF_036365525.1. Classification (NCBI taxonomy): domain Eukaryota; kingdom Metazoa; phylum Chordata; class Chondrichthyes; order Heterodontiformes; family Heterodontidae; genus Heterodontus; species Heterodontus francisci. The sequence continues at coordinate 56,634 of NW_027140964.1, forward strand.
ACGGAACCAGTGGAGGTGGAGGAGAGACTGTGACAGCTGTTGCTCATGCTTTCCAGCAGTGAGTCCTCTGTCTCTTCTTCTGACCCCCTTCTATCCGCTCCTCCAAAGGGCTCGTCCTGTCTGCCCCGCCGCTCTTTTCCATGATTGGCCCACACTCCCCGCCCTCATCAGTGTATTTCTGGTCATCCAGCTGTCGATAACCTCTTGCCTGTCATCCATTGCTCTCAGGCATGTATGACTCCCTCACAACCGCCTCCCACCCGTGTATTTCACTTAGTCCAACGTTTTGGTCTTCTTTTGCACAGTGGAGATAATTCTTACATTCATGGGATGTAAATACTGGACCCCTCTCAGTTATTTTGTTTATTCATTAATTGAATAATTGATGTGACCGGATGTTTCACCACACCCTTGACCTGCTCTCCGAACTTGTACAGAGTAACGGCATAAATAAATGTGTTTGTGCAACAACTTAAAGTCCGCAGCACAGAACGAACTTGTTGAAATATAAATTCAGAAACGTTGTAAACACTGAACTCTGATCCTGTAACGGAATAATATAAGAAATGTATAACATACACCAACCAAAGAAGTATGAAACTGCTGGATATGGTGAAGAGCAAAATCACAGACCTCCTTCTGCTCTCCATCTCTGGGTCACTGTGATTCTCTCTTTTTCTCTGACCCCTTAGTCCCTTACGGACGCAACTGGCCACGAAGAGATGTCTGGCTGAACAACAAAGTTAAAACAAATGGTGACAATGGCATTAAAACCTTACCAAACATGTCAAATGCCACCCATGCTGGCTCAGTAAAATAGCTTAGCTTTGGAACACAGAACCATGGAACATTGTCAATTATCTCTACAGGTTCAAATATAAAGTAGACGGGGACGTTTTTTAAACAGATCAGAAGACAGGTTGATGTTATAATCACAACCGTGGTTTTCGTCTTGCAATATTTAGATTTCAGCTTCTGACAATGAATGGCCGCAAATCAATCAAAGGTGAAAGTGACGGTGAACCAAACAGAACAGTCTGTGGCAGCATGCCTCAGTGGAATGATAAAACTACACACAGGGGTGATCCCTAGGATAGATCCTGGGAAATATGAATAATTGATCTGCAACAGTATGACCTGAGTGATAACGACCTGGAGGTCCGCTGTAGCCATGGCCACCAGGTAGTGAGTGGTGCAGGAGGAGAGTCCACATTTTCCCCGGGAAAGGATCACAATCGCCAGTAAATTAACTGTCAGAGAGAGAATGGACAAGAGGCTGGAAATTACTGGTAAAACATTCTCCATGTCTGACCTAAATGATAAGGGCAGGAAATTAGCACCAGGTCGGTTGGGGTGGATGAGAAGTTAAAATGTAAAAACCTGGACCCCGACACCAACGCACCTTCGATCCACCAACTTCCGGGTTTAATGGATTTTGGACAGGGCATGGGCAGATACCTCCTCCCAGGATGTTGGTTGGCAATTTCAATGATTTAATTATATAATTTGTATTCATTTCATGGGATGTGGGCGCCGCTGCAAGGTCATCATTTGTTGCCCATTGTGAATTGCCCCTGAGAAAGTGGTTGTGAGATACCTTTTTGAACTGCTTTAGACCACCTGGTGCAGGTACAACTAGAGTGCTGCTGGGAGTAGGGGAGTTCCAGTTCAATAAGGATGGTAGACTCTAATTTAATCTTTTGCACGGTTTTAACTCCGACCTCCCTGGTTTCCCATTCCACCTCAAGCCACATACAAAGACACCTGGGATTGCCAATTGGAACAAACCTCCCTGCTCCAGTTTCGGGATTGGAACATGCCACCACGGAAATGCACACCACCTTCCGATGCTAGATCCTCATAACTCCCTGGAATTGGACTGTGCTCCCATGGATTGCACCTAAATACTCCCAGGATTGGACCTGCCCCGGGATGCATTCCGCCACACAGCAGGGTCGGATCATATTCCCATGCATTGGACATCTCTGCCACTGAGTTTGGACCCCACCAATACAAGTATTAGATGCCAGCCCGGGATAGGACTCTTGTCCCTGGATCGGAACTCCTAAGGGCTCAGAACACACGCCTGGATTCAGAATCCCTGGAAATCATATCCCTGCATCGTGCCTTGCATCAGGCATTCCCCAATCGCTGTCCCCATAACTGGCCATGAACGACGCTCCAGGATAGAAGACCCTCCTCAGGATGAGGATCAGATTCACACCCTTCTCCTTCCGGTACTGGAACCACGTTCCAAGGTAAAAGAACTCCCCGGTGGTTTGATGGTCTTGCACACATGCTCTTTCTGCGTAGATCGGGACACATTGCAGGATAGGATTCCCTCCCCAGGGTTAAGACTCTGACCCTCTCCCCGCTGCTCAACTCCCTCTCCTCCTCCCCAAACGGGGACCACATTGCAGTAAAGGAGATCCCTCCCACAAATGAAGGTCCAGGATATGCGACCTCTACCCAGGGTTGGGTATCAATAGCCCAGCAATCGTAGATGACACCACTCTATCCTCCCGTGGAGTTGGAGGTTGGAAAATCCCGAAATAGGGCAGCTCCCCCAATATCCGAGTTCGCAAATGTACCGCCCTATTCCTGAGGTCTGCTCCAAATTCCTCCCAGCCCGACTGAAAACCAAGCCTGTCAATCAGGCTGACAACAGGGCAGAGAACCTGTCAATCATAAAAGAGGCAGTCTGTGGAATTAGAACTCTGAAACTCAGCTCCCCACGTTTGTCAATCACCCCTAAGCACTGGAGTAAAATCGAAGTACTGAAAAGGCTGTAAATCGGATAAAATCGGAGAATATTGAAAACGCTCAGCAGGTCAGGCAGCATCTGTGGACAGAGAAACAGAGTTAATGTTTCAGGTTGATAGCCGTTCATCAGCACTGGAAGATATTCGAGTTTAACTGTTCTAAAGCAATAACAGAGCAAGTGAAAAGTGGAGTATAGGAGGAGGAAAGATCAAAGGAGGAGGTCTGTAATCGGTTGAAGGGCAGGAGTGGTTCAACAACAGAAGGGATGATTGTTCAAGGCAAATGGGAGAATTAAAGAAACAGAGATGGTTCCAGAGGAGGTGTAAATGGTTTCAACGGGCTTACTTGCATTGGAAGCACTTCAGAGAAGGTTCACGAGGCTGATTCCTGGGATGAAAGGTTGATGAGGAAAGGCTGAACAGGTTGGGCCTATACTCGTTGTAGTTTAGAAGACATGGCGATGATCATGGAGAGGGGAAAATGTAAAATCTGGCAAAGAGGAGAAGGCTCCAATGATGTAAAACAATGAAAGAGAATGATGGGAAGACCCCAGCGATGTGGACAAGCTTGGCAGCTGTGTACCAATAGAGGATCTATACACCAAGTGCCAGGCCAGCCTCTTCCACTCCCAGTGACTCTGGTGTAGCCATGCTCCATTACCAGCACAGACTGTCGGAGGTAATGGGAGCAAGGGATATAATCTGATGTTTCTAGTCTCAGTGTTGTCCATTGGGAAATAAAATACCTAACTGAAAAATTCAGCGCAGTTTCACATTGAGCTTCAGTAGAAGTGTATAGGAGTCGAGGAGAGAGAGAGAGGTCAGAGTGAAAGCAAGATGTAGAATTAAGGTGACAAGAGACTGGAATCTCAGGGTCACTCTTGCAGACTGAACAGAGGAGTTAAGCAAAACAATCACCCACTCTGCATTTATACTGGAGTATTCATCGTGAGCAGGGGATAATGCTACTAGAATACAAGAAATTAAAGCAAATCGCGGTTGCACCTGGAAGGAGTGTTTGGGGCCTTGAATATTGAGAAGGGAGGAGAAAGGCCAATTATTACATCTCCTGCACTTGTATGGAAAGGTGGTGTCGGAAAGGGAGAGGATATTTGGAGTGATTGAGGAGTGGAAAAGACTTTCACCATGAGGAGGGGGGACTGGAGAAAAAACACAATATACTGTTACTGAGGCTCATCGCTGCATGTGGCAGAAATGTTGCAGGATGGTATGTTGAATGTGGAGGCTGGTGGGGTGGGAGGTGAGGACAAATGGAACTTGACGGTGGTTCTGTCAGGGAGGGGTAGGGGTGAAGGCAGTAATATGGGAAGTGGGGTTGAGTCGGTCGAGGGCGCTTCTAACCACAATGCAGGCTAATCCTCGGCTGAGAAAAGAACGAAGATATTTCAGTAGTATTGGTGTGGACGGTAGCATTGTTGGAACAAATGGAACGGAGATTGTAAAACTAAGAGAACAGAAGAGTCTTTCCAGGAGGCAGGGTGAGAGGATGTGTAATCAAGTTGGCAGCATTAGTTGGTGGATTATAGTAGATATTCGGAAATCAAATCCTCTGAATTGGAGGAACAGATTTCGAGGAAGTGATACACCACGGGAAGACCAGGGAAAGGTGGAAATTAGAAAGAAAGTTGATGATATTTTCCCATTCAAGGCAAAAGAACGAAATTATGCAAGCATGGTCATCAAAGTACTGGAAAGAAGTATGTGAAATAGGTGACCTGAATTAGATTGAAACAAAGGATGGTCCACATGTACTACACAAAAGCAAAATAGCTAGGGCAGATAACGCTCCCATAGCGACACCATTTGAGTGTGATATACCCCAATGTCCAACACCTATAATTTAAAACAGGGTCCCTGCACAGAGCTCAGAATCATTAATCTGTAAAGGTTTTCATTCCCGCACCAGAGCCAGTGAGGAACAGACGAGCTCTAATAGGAATGGCGAGACTAAGTGGAGCAAAAACAACCAATTCCAATTGTGGTCCTCAGAATGTACCAGCAGGAGATGGTGGAGGCCAACTGGTCGAGAAATGACCTCATGGCGTCTGTCAGAAAAGATCCCAACCACTGTGCCTTGATGGACATCTCGGGCATACTAGAATTTGGAGCAAAGCCAGGCAGAGTGACATGGACAGAAATGTAACTGGACTTCTGAAGCACAGATCCGAGTTCTGAAGGAAGGACGTCTCATCCGTTGTTGGACAGTCTGGGCATAAATGAACAATTGGATGAAGATTCAGAGCCTAAAGAAGGGAGAAACATCTCTGAGGGCATCGACTAAATAGTCAAATAATAGTGAATAGGTTCGGCAATAAATTTAAAGATATTTATTGTGGAATATAAGAGTGAAGACCAAAGTATGGAAAGTCCTCTTCAGGGAACTCCTCTTTGCTGACGATGCTGCTTAAACATCTCACACTGAAAAATGTCTGCAGAGATTCATTGGCAGGGTTGAGGTTGCCTGCAACGAAATTGGCCTAACCATCAGCCTCAAGAAAACGGACATCATGGGACAGGACGTCAGAAATGCTCCATCCATCAATATCGGCGACCACGCTCTGGAAGTGGTTCAAGAGTTCACCTACCTAGGCTCAACTATCAGTAGTAACCAGTCGCTCGATGCAGAAATCAACAAGCGCATGGGAAAGGCTTCCACTGCTATGTCCAGACTGGCCAAGAGAGTGTGGGAAAATGGCGCACTGACACGGAACACAAAAGTCTGAGTGTTTCAAGCCTGTGTCCTCAGTACCTTTCTGTACGGCAGCGGGGCCTGGACAATGTATGTCAGCCAAGAGCGGCGTCTCAATTCATTCCATCGTTGCTGCCTTCGGAGAATCCTTGGTATCAGGTCGCAGGACCATATCTCCAACATAGAAGTCCTCAAGGTGACCAACATCCCCAGCTTATACACACTACTGAGTCAGCGGCACTTGAGATGGCTTGGCCATGTGAGCCACATGGAAGACGGCAGTATCCCCAAAGACACATTGTACAGCGAGCTCGCCACTGGTATCAGACCCACCGGCCGTCCATGTCTCCGCTTTAAAGACGTCTGCAAACGCGACATGAAGTCCTGTGACATTGATCACAAGTCCTGGGAGTCAGTTGCCAGCGATCGCCAGAGCTGGCAGGCAGCCATAAAGGTGGCGCTAAAGTGTGGCGAGTCGAAGAGACTTAGCAGTTGGCAGGAAAAAAGACAGAAGCGCAAGGGGAGAGCCAACTGTGTAACAGCCCCGACAACCAATTTTATCTGCAGCACCTGTGGAATAGTCTGTCACTCTAGAATTGGCCTTTCTAGCCACTCCAGGTGCTGCTTCACAAACCACTGACCACCTCCAGGCACTTATCCATTGTCTCTCGAGACAACGAGGCCATATATATATATATATATATATATTCATAAAGATATATACATATATATAATAATGATTTGAAAGAGGGTGAACTCGCTGGTTCGGATAGATTGTATCCTCACATACTAAACACAAATAAGGAAGATATGGCAGAGGCGTCATTATCTTTTCATTAATAATCATCAGAACAGGGAGTTGTGCCAGAGGACTAATGGAAACTAATGTGATTCTTGTATTTAAAATAAAAGATCGAACAAGTCCAAGGAACATTCAGCCCGTTACCATATGGTAAATTGCATGGAATATAATGACATCCTTATTCAAAGATGCAAAAGAAGAATATATAAATATGAAATAATAAAGATTAGTCAGCCCATATTCTAAAAGGAAGGTCATACTTGACCAATCCTCTTGAATTCTTTGAACAATCTCCTGAAGAGCTGAAGAGTAGATAAGACTAATACAATAGATATAACATGCATTGATTTTTCCAAAGACATTTGATAAGGTACCACGCATCAGACTCATGACTAATCAAAGAGCAAGGGGAGTTAGGAGACAGGCAGCTGAATGGACAGCGGGATGTCTGGAGAGCAAAAAGTAGGGGGTAGGGTTTAAAGGTATTTCTTCAGATTGGCATAAGGTGGGATGTGGGGTGCCACAAGGATCAGCGCTGGGAACACTGTCATTCACCATTTATGTGATCAGGAAACAGATGCACAATTTCAAAATTTTCAAACAGCTTTAAATTAAGAATTCACTCACTATTTCACACTCATGACACACATATTCTCAGGATGGTATTGCAGAAAGGGGCTTAATCAACACTAAAAGAAACCGACAGTGTTTACAGTAACTATAGTCAGGGTACGAATAAGCCATGATATTGAGGATTCTAAGACTCTAACAGTGCTGTCTGCGGCTTAACTGTCAGCAATTAGTTAACATCTATTTCTGTTGGAACAATTCAAAAGGAACAGAGTAAAATCAGTAGATTTAAATTCATACAATTATTACCAAACCTCAGCAAAAATCTTCAACCTTGCAATCAACTACATTCGTAAAATACAGAGGCAGCTCGATGGAAAAGGAGAAATCAGTCATCCGAAGCAATGATTTCAAAATAGAACCAGGCTGTTCCACTGCAGTTCATGACTCATACACAGTACAATTCTGCAGTGACCGATACTCCCAGTAATACATGGTCACTGGGATCAAGTGTTCCACTCCAGTCAGTGATCCACACCCAGTAAAATTCTACAGTGACAAATATTCACAGTAATACATGGTCATTGGAGTCAGTTGTTCCACCCCTGTTTTCACCTGCACTCAGTATGATTTTACACTAACTGAGACGCCTGCTAATACTTGCCATGTGAGTTTTGCGGTCCCTGAGTTCTGATTCAACAGTACATAATGTTCCACTCGAGGCAACAGCTGAACATTTCAGTAAGTCTTTAAGTTAGAAACAGATTTTAATTTCATTTAAAGCAGTGAAGTAAAGCAGCAGTGATAATTCAGTATATTTGAGCGAATAAAGTGGTATCATTGTTCGGGTGTTTGTTTTACGTTGACCAATAGATCATCACGTATCATTATCAGTCACAGAGTAAAACCCGAGACCATCTCACACAAGGATTTACACAACTTCAATGGTTACAGTCACTCAGCAGGTATACCAATGACGCCAAGTATCAAGTAATATATTTTCCTGATATTGTAAAATGTTTCCCACATATTTTCTACAAATTGATCTGTCCCTTTGTAATGACAAGTAACGTCTCAGTGCTAACGTCTGAGGTGGTCCGTTCCCAGAGCCTGTAATTTTAACCTGCAGGATTCCCACGGGGATACTGTAATTGCAACATCTTTCAAAATATTACATTCAAAGAAATAAACAAATAGATTATGATATTGAGTTCAATCTGTATTGTCATAGAATATTTTTGAGATTGAATTGGAAAACTCTGAAGACTGGACATTTCTGATGAAATTGATTAACAAATAAATATTAGAGGCTGTATTCTCCCAGCAGAGGTTCTTCTTTCAAACACCATTAGTCCTATCTCCAATCCTTATTTTGTTTCAGTGAAGACTTCACTATATGGTGATCATTCAGAAACTAAATTCCAAATTTTAAAGTATCTCTCTTAATGATGCTCGAGTTTTCTCTGGATGAGCTCCCCTTTGTAACTGGACATTCAATTAAGTGATTTAAGTGGGATGTTTATGACATTTTATTGCAGAATTCAACCGATACTGCATCTGAAACAATTCAACACTGCAAATTGATACAGCAGCTCAAACTAACACAATATTTTAAACCAGTAAAAAGCTCAAATATAACAGCGCCTCTGAGCGACACAGCCCCTATAATCTCTATGACTGATGCAGCCACTCAAATTAACCCAGACCACTTCACTAACGCAACGTGTCAAACTAACACAGCCCTTCAAACTAACGTAGGCCATCAAACTAGCGCAGACCTCAAAACTTATGCAGCCCCACAAACTAATGCAGCGCTGCCAGTAAATACAGTATCGCAAGCAAATGCCTCAAACTAACACAGTACCTTAAAATAATACAGCTCCTCAAGCTTATACAATACATCAAATAAATTCAGCACAGAATTAAAAAGTAATTGCAAGTTAAGGCTCAAGAATCAGGCCATTCGGCCCATCGTGCCAGTGCCGGTAGGAACAGAGGCGATCCAGACTAGACACTACAATTCAGGGCTTTCCCCCTAGCCGGATAGATAACTGCACCTGAACTATGTACCCCTAAAGGGTGATGGGTGTCTGGAACTCACTGCCTGAATGAGTGGTAGAGGCAAAAACCCTCAGGGCATTAAAGAAAAACACGAACACCCACTTGATGCACCAGAAATTGCAGAGCGACGGACCAACAGCTGGAAGGTGGAATTAGCCTGGATAGATCCTTTACAGCCAGCATACATATGAGGGGCTGAATGACCTTCTCCTGTGCTGTAAATCTACCTATGTTCCTATGATTCTAAAATGTTGTTTTAAGTGGGTTAGCGCCCTTTGCAAATGGTGGACCCAAGACATGTCACAAAGGCACGGGAGGAATGGGGAGAATATGCCACCCAGTGAGGGCAGCGAACGGGCAGGCTCTGAGCTTATCACTTCTCAGCCTATTTCCTTGTGAGATATGATACCATGTGACAAATATATTCATCAGAAGTCGTGAGAAATGTCAACACCAAAAAACGCATTATGATCCCTCCTGTACTGAACTTTTTTAGGCCGTTCGCCCGCACTGTGGACAGGGACATTAACTGATGTGCAATGTATCATTCAGGTTGTCCCCTATGGTAGCTCATACCAAGTCCCATTCACCCGTCACCTCCTGTGCGCATTCATCTACATTGGCTCTTGATCCAGCAACAGGGGATTTTTTTCCATTACCGTTTTTTAGCCTCTCCATGGCTTTCACTCCTTCCCTATGCTTTAATCTCTTCAACTTTGCAGTCCAACATTTATCTGGGACCACCGCCATTACTACAACCCTCCTTATCCCGTAGCCTCCTCCAGCTCTGCAATATCACTGAACACCTCCAGCCGTACGATCCAACCTCTGTAACCTACACAATCTGCCTAAGCATCCCTATCTCTGCAGCCTCCTCCAGCCCCCACACGCCTCCCTTGCTTTGTAACCTCCTCCAGTCCTATAATCCAATCTCTGTAACCTCCAAATGCCCCCTTAACCATCCCTATCTCTGCAACCTCCTCCAGCCGCCCCCCACTCCTCCGTAGCTCTGTAACCTCCTCCAGTCCTATAATCCAACCTTTGTAACCTTCTCAAACCCCCGAACCATCCCTATCTCTGCAACCTCCTCCGCCATCCTCCCCCCCCCTCCACAACTCCGTAGCTCTGTAACCTCCTCTAGACCTAGAATCCAATCTCGGTAATCTCCATTAACCCCTAACAATTCCTATTTCTGCAACCACCTCCAGCCTCTACAACTCTTCCTATCTATGTAACCTCCTCCAGCCCTTAGACACGTACCTAACTCCACAGCATCCTCCAGCCCCTGCAACCCTCGGAGAAGTCTGTGCTCCTAAAATTTTGTGTATATCCGATTCTAATGGGACCACCGCAGGTGGACATGCTTTTACTGCTGAGATCCTATGCTCTCGAATGCCTTCTTTAAATCTCTCCACCGACATTCCTCTAATTTACTTTGCGATGTTGGTGAATGTTTTATGTGTGTGGCCCCTTTAAATTGTTCTTGCAAACATGCACGCAGGGTGATTTAAAGGAGTCACACTGCGTGTGTCCGACACGGGGTGTTTTCAGTTGTACAGCCGTGCAACTCTCTGCCTCTCACTTTATGACGCTCCTTAAAAACTGCAACTTTGAGACAGGTTTTGCTCTTCACTCCTAATATCTCCTTATGACTCAGTGTCAACTGCTCCTCTGATTAACGCCCCTGTCAAGCACCTTGCATCGTTTCACCTGTGTTAATAGTCGCTTTATAATTTCAGGTTTGTTGTTTTTGTGAGCATGCAGCCAATGATACTGAATTGAATGGAATCAGGGTTATTTGAAAGTGTGGCATGGGTTCAACATTTTGGAAGCTTTGCGGGGAGCAACGGATTGTTCTTGCACTGAAAATTTTCAGTTCCCTGTTGTCAGAAAAGTTTATAAGGCTGAAGAAGTCCCCTTTTCCACGATTGACTCAAGGGACAGTGTAGACACATCAGCGAATCTGGAAATCAGGAAATGTAAAAGAAAAACTGTATTTAGCCGAGGCATGTGACCACCACAGGGCATCACATGGTGCTTCACAGCCAACAGAGGACCTTTTTGAAGTGTGATATTGGGGGAACATGTAATTTGTGCACAGTGAGATCCCACAAGCAGAAATGCGAGAATAGACGAGAAGTTATTTTAAAGATGCTAGTTGAGGGAGAAATACTGTAGTCTGGGACAATTGGGAAAACTCTTCTCCTGGTCTTCTTCCAATCTCGGCATTACAATCTGATGCATCCACTTGAGAGGACGGTGGGGTGGGAGGGGGAGGGGAGTGCTGGTTTAACGTTTATCGAGTAAATTTCTCCTCTGACACTGCAGCACTCCCTCAGAACAACAATAACAACTATATTTAACCAACACCTTTCATGTAATGAAACACACCAAGGCCCGTCACAGGAACATTATAAAATGAAGCATGACACCGAGCCAGAGAAAGATATATTAGGTCAAATCACCAAAAGCTTGGTTAAAGAGGAACATTTTCACCAGTGTCTTAAAGGAGGAAAGTGAAGTGGAGAGGTGGAAAGGTGTACAGAGGATATTTCAGAGTTTGGGTTAAGTCGACAGTTATATTTACATTTAAGTTTTGTGTTAGACTTAATGTTATGATCAGGTTTTGATTTAGCGTTGCAGTTATGGTTAGAATTAGGATTGGCATTATTGTTGTAGTTATGGAAAGGGTTAGAGTCTGTGTTACAGTGAAATTAGCTTTAGTGTTACACTTAGCTTTAAAGTTATATTCAGAGTTAAGGTTATGCTTAATGTTCGGGGCAGGGCTAGTCCTACCGTTAGGCATAGGCTTGTAGTTTGGATCAAGCTCAATGTTTGGGATAGAGTTAGGGTTAGGTTTTGGATAAGGAATAAGACTAGGGTTGCAGTTTGGGATTGGGTTTAGGCTATAGTTTGGCATAGGTTTACATTTAGGTTTGTAATTAGGGTTAGGTTCCTTTTGGAATAGCTTTAGGGTTAGTGTAAATTCGGGTATGGGTTAGAATAGGGTATTTGGATGGCAAAGCTGGGGATAATAAACCCCTTCTCATGTGTATATACTCATTTCTTGAGTTTCATTTCACGATTATCTGCCATTTGTATTCGGCTAATACCTTGCATTGTTTTCAGTCCAGCTCTTCGTGCCATTTTCCATAACCACCAGGGTTAGAATTGGATTAATGCTAACCTCAGTGTTAGTGTTGGGGTTAGGGTTAAGGTTAGGGAGTGAGTTGTAGGTTGGGTTACAGTTAGGCTTAGGTTTACACTTAGCATTACGTTCGTTTCAGAATGGCGTTAGGTTTAGGGTTAGTTCTATAATCATCATTAGTGTTAGGATTAAGGTTAATGCTAAGTTTATGGTGAGAACGAAGGACTGCTACCGTAATGGAGCATACAAAGATGCTTAACAGGAGCCTCATACAGGAAAATTAAAAACCAACCGCAGTGGCACAGTGGTTAGCACCGCAGCCTCACATCTCCAGTGACCCGGGTTCAATTCTAGGTACTGCCTGTGTGGAGTTTGCAAGTTCTTCCTGTGACTGCGTGGGCTTCCTCTGGGTACTCCGGTTTCCTCCCACATGCCAAAAGACTTGCAGGTTGATCGGTAAATTGGCCATTATAAATTGCTCCGAGTATTGGTAGGTGGTAGGGAAATATAGGGACAGGTGGGGATGTGGTATGAATATGGAATTAGTGTAGGATTAGTATAAATGGGTGGTTGATGGTCGGCACAGACTCTGTGGGCCGAAGGGCCTGTTTCAGTGCTGTATCTCGAACTAACTAACTAACCAAGCAGACCTTAGGACAGGTGACCAAAGCTTGGTGAAAAAAAAGTTTGGTTTACAAGGATGTCGTAAAGCAGAAGAGCGAGAGAGAGGTTTAGAGAGGGATTTCCAGGGTTTAGGCCCGAGGAATCTAAAGACATGGCTGCCAATGGTGTAGTAATTGAAATTGGGAGATGACCAAGAGGCCAGAATTGGAGGAGCATTGAGATCTCAGAATGCTGTAGAAAACGGAGGAGATTACAAAGTTAAGGAGAGTTGTAGGGATGGGAGAGGTTATCCTGTGGAGAGCACTTGGATAAGACTGATCTTTGTATCATAAGGTTTAAACCAGTAATGCAGAAGTGCAAGGAACAGGATAAGGTAGGACGTCTCGTTTAGAGGAGGGCTAATCACAACCCGATCAGAAGGGATCTATGCAGGGTAAAACCAAACAAAAGACTGACGGGAAAAGCTGTATCAGAACAATGGGTATCTTTTAGGAAGAGATGCTTCAGCTGCAGGCTAGGCATATTGAAATAAGGGTGAAGTTTGGGGAACCAAAATGGATCTAGACATTATGATGAATCAAAAACTCTGCGTGTATATACATGTCAGGTGAATTATTCAACTAAAAATCTGGGTATATAAAATCAGTTGAGAAATGAAGTAACGAGGAAAATATGACTGGCATGGAGTGAACATAAGAATAGAACGGCAGTCAACATTAAAGGGAGCCCAAAATTCGTCTACCAGCATATAATGGTAAGCAATAGCAAGAGGTGGACTGGGGGCGACTGGGGGCAAAGTGGGTAATGTATGCTTAGAGGCACAGAGCAAGGTTAGAATACTTAACTATTACTTTGTATCAATGTTTACTAAGGAAGAGGAATCTGAAATACTGTTTATAGAAGTGGAGAGAGTAGAAGCAATGGATAGGGGTGACTATTGAATGAGGTTGTACTGAAATGATTCGCTATGCGTGGAGTAGATAAGTCACTTGGTCCAATTGGATGGCAATACAGGTTGCTAAAAGAAATAAGGATATAGAGAATGGAAGGGCTTGTCATCATCTTCCCTAGATATAGGGAGAAGTACCAGCTGATTGGAAAGTAGCAAATGTGACACGCTAATTCAAGAAAGTGTCTCAGGACTGTCCTAGCAACTACAGGCCAGTTAGGTTAACATCAGTGGTGACTAAAGTTTTGGAAGCAATGATCAGGATAAAAATAATCAACAAACACTTGGAGTGGAGTGAGTTGAGTTAGGTGAGCGAGCACGGATTTGTAAAAGGCAGATCATGCTTGACCAATTTAATTGATTTTTTGATGAAGTAACAGAGAATGCTGCGAAGAGAATGAGCTGAATGTTGTCCATTAGATTTTAAGAAAGCCTTTGATTCAGTGCCATATAAAAGGTTCGTTATCATAAGTGAGGCTCATGGAATAAAACACCAGTGTACAATTGAATATATGTTTGTCTTAAGGATAGCAAACAGAGTCATAGGAAAAAAAATTCAGACTGGGGGATGGTAGAAAGTGGTATCCCCCAAAAATCATTACTTTTTCTGCGAGAGGTAGATGACTTGGAACTTGGAATGCAGAGCAGGGTTACAAACTTTGCCGATGACACGAAACGTGGAAGCATGAAAAGCAGCGAAGATGAATATGAACCACGTGCAGCGGGACATAGATAGGCGAGAATGGGCAGACAGGTGGCAGATGGCATTTAATACTGACAGGTGTGAGGTGATCCGTTTAGGCAAAAGGAATAGAGAGAGGGACTATAAACGTAATTCTACAGTTCTAAAGGGTGTGCAGGAACAGAGAGACCCAGGGGTGTATGTGCACAGATATTTGAAGGTGGCAGGACACATTGATAGAGTGAATATTAAAGCATTTGGGACATTGGCAATGGCAGGGTGGTTATGCTAGTTAGTCGCCAACTGGAAAATTATGTTCAGTTCTGGTCACCACACTTTAGGAAGGATGTGAGCGTCCTTGGAACAGTGCTGAAGATATGCATTACAATAGTTCTAGGGATGGTGACTTCTGGTTGCAAGGTTAGGTTAGAAAAGCTGGGGTTGTTCTCTTGGAGAAAAGGAGCTCGTGGGGAGATTTGGTAGAGATGTACAAGATTATGACAGGCTTAGATAAGTTAGAAAATGTAAACCTGTTCCCATTAACAAATGGTACATGGACTAAAGGACACAGATTGCAGGTTTTGGGGAAGAGATGCAGGGGGATGTGAGGAAGAATTTTTTTTATGCAGCGAGTGATAATGCCCTGAAACTCACTGCCCGCAAATGTGGTGGAGGTGGGGACACTCAATGATTTCAAAATGAAATTGGATGGGAACTTTGAGACAATAGACTGGCAGGACTACAGTCATCCAGGGGGCAGTGGGACTGACTGGATTGCTCTGCAGTGATCTGGCATGAATATCATGCACTGAATGGCCTCCTTCTGTTCCATGAATGTCTCTATATCTATGGGTGGTAATTGGCAGGGTTGGATTTGTCCTCGTTCTTTTTGTGGATAATGCAGACATGAGAAAATTTCCACATTGCATCATGGATGTCAGTGTTACATTTGTACTGGAACAACACAGGTACGTTCCAGGATTCGCTCAGGGTTGAGCTGGCCACAGTGGTAAGGAAGCCTGGGAAACTTCAATTTATTTATTGTTGGCCCGTTCAGGCTGTGCTTCAGGAAGACCCAATGACACACCATGTTGTAGTTGGAGGCGGCAGGGAGCAGGAGGAAGGTCATGGCCCGGTCCAGGATTGGGCCATCAAGAAACACCATTCCAGCACACGAGCCATCGTTTCCACCGAAGGTGTGGGCCGTGTGCTGGCCCAATGAGCCCGGAGGCCACAATCAGCAACTTCACCTTATGCGCTGCTCAGGGGGATTATAGTGCAAAGTCTCGTTTTCACAGCCACATCTCCTTCCTCAGTGACTGTCTCCGGCTCCGACTGATTCCACTTGGATTGCAACTGCAGTTTCACCCATCATGCTTTGAAACCACCCAGGATCACAGGTATCTCCGAGAAATACAACGTTCCTCGGACTGCTACTCTCGCCGCATCCTGAGATCCACACTCAGTGCTATGCACCGCCATATGCACACCCTGGACCTCTCTCTCCAGCAGCACCGTCTTACCTTATCTCAAATCTGTTCTACTCCGCAGTTTCATCTCATCTTACGTCTCATCCGACGCATTAACAAAACACTTTTTTTCTTCCTTTCAGGTGTTAAGGAACGCAAGCTCCAGCAGCTGATGGGGACTAATGCCTCTCAAGATCCTCCTTCTGCTTCACTTCCCTCTGACCCCACCCCTTCTGATCTGACCCCTTGCCGTGTATTCACTATACCCTCTGACCTCCCCCTCTCTGATGCTGAGCGTTCTGTACTCAGCAAAGGACTCAGTTTTATCCCCTTACGCCCCCACCTCAATGAATTTCGCGCCCGGCATGACGTTGAGCTCTTCTTCCGTCGCCTCCGCCTCCGGGCTGACTTCTTCGACCAGGAGTCCACCCCCGACCAGCAGACCCATTCACCCGCCTCCAGCATTCTCCCTCTACCTGGACCCCTCCCCCTGGCCTCTTACCCGCTCTTGATCTCTTCATTGAAAACTGTCGGCGAGACATTGGTCGTCTTAATTTCTCTGCCCCCCTCACTCACTCTAACCTGTCCCCCTCTGAACTTGAGGCACTCCGTTCTCTCAGGTCTAAACCCGACATGGTCATCAAACCTGCAGACAAGGGTGGTGCTGTTGTTGTATGGCGTACCGACCTCTACCTTGCAGAAGCTCAACGCCAACTCACAGACACCTCTTCCTACCTCCCTCTGGACCATGACCCCACCACCGAACATCAAGCCACCGTCCAAAGGACTGTCACTGACCTCATCTCCTCTGGAGATCTTCCTTCTACAGATTCCAACCTCATAGTCCCGCAACCCCAGACAGCACGCTTCTACCTCCTTCCCAAAATCCACAAACCGGACTGTCCCGGCAGACCCATTGTGTCAGCCTGCTCCTGCCCCACTGAACTTATTTCTTCCTATCTAGAATCTATCTTTTCTCCGCTGGTCCAGTCTCTTCCCACCTACATCCGTGACTCTTCTGACGTCCTACGTCATTTTGACAATTTCCAGTTTCCTGGTCCCAACCGCCTCCTCTTCACTATGGACGTCCAATCGCTCTACACCTCCATCCCCCACCAGGATGGTTTGAGGGCTCTCCGCTTCTTCCTGGAACAGAGGCCCAACCAGTCCCCATCCACCAACACCCTCCTCCGCCTGGCTGAACTTGTTCTCACATTGAACAACTTCTCCTTCAACTCCATGCATTTCCTTCAAGTAAAAGGTGCCGCTATGGGTACCCGCATGGGTCCTAGTTATGGCTGTCTTTTTGTGGGATATGTCGAGCATTATTTGTTCCAGTCCTACTCAGGCCCCCTCCCCCAACTCTTTTTCCGGTACATTGATGACTGTATCGGTGCCGTTTCCTGCTCCCGCCCCGAACTAGAAAACTTTATCAACTTTGCTTCCAATTTCCACCCTTCTCTCACCTTTACATGGTCCATCTCTGACACTTCCCTTCCCTTCCTCGACTTCTCTGTCTCCATCTCTGGGGATAGGTTGTCTACCAATATCCATTATAAGCCCACTGACTCCCACAGTTACCTCGACTACACTTCTTCACACCCTACCTCCTGTAAGGACTCCATTCCATTCTCCCAGTTTCTCCGTCTCCGACGCATCTGCTCTGATGATGCTACCTTCCATGACGGTGCTTCTGATATGACCTCCTTTTTCCTCAACCGAGGATTTCCCTCCACTGTGGTTGACAGGGCCCTCAACCGTGTCCGACCCATTCCCCGCACCTCTACCCTCACCCCTTCCCCTCCCTCCCAGAACCGTGACAGGGTTTCCCTTGTCCTCACCTTTCATCCCACCAGCCTCCATATCCAAAGGATCATCCTCCGCCATTTTCGCCACCTCCAGCGTGATGCCACTACCAGTCGCATCTTCCCCTCCCTTCCCCTGTCAGCATTCCGAAGGGATCGTTCCCTCCGCGACACCCTGGTTCACTCCTCCATTACCCCCACCACCTCGTCCCCGTCCCAGGGCACCTTCCCTTGCAACCGCAGGAGGTGTAATACCTGCCCATTTACCTCCTCTCTCCTCACTATCCCAGGCCCCAAACACTCCTTTCAGGTGAAGCAGCGATTTACTTGTACTTCTTTCAATGTAGTATACTGTATTCGCTGCTCACAGTGTGGTCTCCTCTACATTGGGGAGACCAAGCGCAGACTGGGTGAACGCTTTGCAGAACATCTCCGCTCAGTCCTCAAGCAGGACCCTGAGCTTCTGGTTGCTTGCCATTTCAACACTCCCCCCTGCTCTCATGCTCACATCTCTGTCCTGGGATTGCTGCAGTGTTCCAGTGAACATCAACGCAAGCTCGAGGAATAGCATCTCATCTACCGATTAGGCACACTACAGCCTGCCGGACTGAACATTGAGTTCAATAATTTCAGAGCATGACAGCCCCCCACTTTACTTTCATTTTTAGTCATTTTTAGTTATTTTTTCTTCCTTTTTTTTTACATTCCTTTTTACATTTTTTACAATCTTTTTTTGCATTTATTTCATTTCATCTTAGTTTGTTCAGTTTGCTTACCCACTGTTTTTTGCAGGTTGTTTTTCTTCAGGTTTGCACTTGCTGCTGTTCAATATTCAGTATATTCACACCTAATCTGTACTAATGCTTTGTCTTTCATCACACCATTAACATATTGTTTGCCTTTGCTCCATGACCTTTTGGTCAGCTATGTGGCCTGGTCCAATCTGCACCTTCTCCTTTGTTATCTCTTGCCCAACCCCCACCTCACTTGTTTATAATCTGTGACTTTTCTAATATTTGTCAGTTCCGAAGAAGGGTCACTGACCCGAAACGTTAACTCTGCTTCTCTTTCCACAGATGCTGCCAGACCTGCTGAGTGAATCCAGCATTTCCTGTTTTTGTTGCAAAGTCTGTTTGTCATGGGAGTTTAACAGGGTGGGGAAGGGAAGCTGCAGACTGGATCGAGGATCGAAGATCCTCGTCAGAGGCTGGAAACACAGGGTTTGGGGAGGCGGTATGGTGGGCAGGAGGGAGGTATAATTGATCGAGGGAGAAATCATTATCCTGATATTCGGGCAAGGTGTGATGGATAGTCGAGGTTTGCAACAGAATGAACCGATGACCTCTCCATCTCTTTCCAATTGGTAGGTCCAGTGATTGCACTCTGTGATGAACGATGATGGGGTGATACTGAATGAGCCACGAAGAGTCGACCAGTGATAAAATGGAACAAGAGTGATTATGTGAGCGAGAGGTGCCACAGGTATGGAAGGAAACCGCCCTGTTTCTTTACCATAAAAAAGTAAAAGATCCTCTCCCTGACCCAATACCAGTTGAATGATATCCCACCTGAATTCTCTATTATTTCTCCAGTCTCTGTTTTAAGCATTGGTCATTTCGGGTCGTGAGGTGGGTATTGAGCCCACACACACAGAGCTAGAAGAACTCAGGCTTCAGACAACCAAACTCTTCTGAAGCAGCTGATCTCACCTGCAAAGGTACTGAATGATATTCACTTGTTCCTGTGTATCAGGATTGAGGGGCTGAATGGCCTCCTGCTGTTCCTCTGTAACAGGCCTGATTGGGTTGAATGGCCTCCTGCAGTTCCAATAAGAGGCTGAGTGATTTGTGAATGTATAGATGTGTGTGAGTGTTGCACACGGTTGTGTATAAATTTATGTCTGTGTTTCTGTATTTGTGTTAGTTTATGTGAATACATCTGCAGATTTACCAAGGTTGCAACTTCCAAACCCACGACCTTAGCTACCTAAAGGCATAAAAGCAGCAGGTGCGTGGGGGAACCCTCCGAGCCATAGGCCAGAGTCATGAATATGACTATGAATCCGATCCGTGATCATGATCCTGACTTGGTAATCCATCAACCGTTCCGTCATTGTTGTTTGGTCAAAGTGCTGTGATCCCAACTTAACTGCACTGTGTGTGCACTTACATCACACGGACTGTAGTGATTCACAAGAGAAGATAATCTCCATCTTCTCAATGGGAAAATAAGGGTGCAAAATAAATGCCAACCATGCCAGTGATGCCCACATCAAGACATACGAGCATATAAATAAAGAAGGATGATGCATGAAGCAGCCACTGCAATGCTAAGGTTGAATCTATTCGGAAAGAATGAACTGTGGGGTTACAACTAACAAGGATGATCTAACAGGCTGACATTTTTTCACCAAATTATAAAGATAATGCTGAAGGATGACCTGATAGAGATCTTTAACATTATGAAGGTGTTAGATAAGGTAGACTTAGGGAAGATGTTTCTGCTTGTGGGCAAAACCAGAATAGGGGCCACCAACGTAAGGTCGTCACTGAAAAATCCAATCGGGAATGAAGGAGAAACTTCTTTACCCAGAGTGCGTTGAGAATGTGAAAATTGCTACCACCGGGAATGGTTGAGTTGAACAGTATCAATTTATAAGGGGAAGCTGGATAAGTAGATGAGAGAGTAAGGAACAGATAGATACTTTGATGGGGTGAGATGAGGAAGGGTGGGAGGAGGACTAAATGGACGCGCTGCATTGGTTTGAAGGGTTGCGCTAATATGAAAGGCAGTGTTAGCCAGATTGCCTTGGTCAGTTTGAGTGGCTACATCAGTTGTGGAGGTTGAAAGCCCTCAGAGGGGCTGATTTAGTAGAGTTTTTCTACTGGCATTGTATTAGCTTGAGGTCTTGTATCAGTTTATGATGTCGCATTGGCTGCAGCTGCTCTATTGGTTGAAACCTGCAATGCAAAGTCACATATAACCCTCTTTATTTACTTAACTGAATGTTCACAGCTAAACTGGGCAGCCACATCCAGACAGCACTGGAACAGCACTGAGAGAGATACCGCAATATTTGGAACTTAGTTGCTGGATGTCACCATCGAGTGAAAGACATCACTGAAACAACATGAGATATGGAGATGGGATTGATGGTGTTTGAAAGAACAACCTGATTACTGGGAGAATACAGATTCAATTTTCTATTCACTAATTAGTGTGATAAGACATCCCGGTCTTCAGAGATTTCCAATTCAATCTCAAAATACATATATTTTATCACAATACAAATTGAACTTGGTGTCATAATATATTTGTCAGTTTTTTAAGCAAATTATTTTGAAAGATGTTGCACCTTCAGTATCCCTGTGGAAATCCCACAGGGTATAAATTACAAGCTCTGGGACTGTATCACCTCAGAGTTTAACACCGAAACACTATTTGTAGCACAAAGAGACACAGCACTTCGTAAGAGAATATGTGTGAAAGATTTTACAGTACCAGAAAAATATATTACCTGATCCTCGGTGCCATTGGTATTCCTGGTGAGTGACTATAACGATTGAAGTTGTGTAAATCTGTGTGTGAGCTGGACTCTGGTTTTACTCTGTGATAGATAATGCTACATGCTGATTTACTGGTCACAGTAAAAAAAAGACAACAGCGGGGTTATATCGCTTTGCTCACTTAAATATCCTGGATTATCACTGCAGTTTCATTATTTCGAGGAACTGCATTAGTTAGAGGGACAGTATTACTTTGAGGGGATCCTTTAGTTTGAGGGTCCTTAGCAGTTTGAGGGATTGTATTAGTGACTGCATTCGTTTGATGGACTTCATTTGTTTGAGGGACTGCAATAGTTTGAGGGACAGTATTAGTTTGAGGGGCTGCATTGATTGGAGGGACTGTGTGAGCTTCAAGGGTTGCATTCAGCTGAGGGACTGTATTAGTCTGAGGATTTGTATTGGTTTGAGGTTCAGTATTTGTTTGAGGGACTGCATTAATTTGAGGTTCTTCATTAGTGTGAGGGGTTGCATTAATATGATGGCTGTATTATTTTGAGAAGCTGCAGCAGTTTGAGAGTTTGCATTAGTTTGAGGGTTTGTATTAGTTTGAAGGGCTGTATTAGTTTCACACTGGATTAGTTTGAGGGTCTGTATTACTTTGAGGAGCTCCATTAACTTGAGAGGCTGCATTATTTTGAGGGCTGCATTAGTTTGAGAGGCTGCGTTAGTTTGAGGGCCTGTATTATTTTGAGGGACTTTATTTGTTTAAGGGGCTGCATTAGTTTGAGGGGTTGCATTAGTTTGAGGGGCTGTATAAGTTGAGTGGCTGTATTAGTTTGAGGGTGTTCATTACTTTGTGGGTCATTATTAGATTGACAAGCTGCATTAGTTTGAGGGGCTGCATCAGTTTGAGGGACTATATTTGCTTGAGGGACTTCATTATTTTGATGGCAGCATCAGTTTCAGGGATTGTATTTGTGTGAGGGACTGTATTCGTTTCAGAGGCTGCTTTAGTTTGAGGGAATGCATTAGTTTGAGGGCCTGTATTAGTTTGAAGGTCTGTATTGGTTTGATGGACTCTATTAATTTGAAGGGCTGCACTAGTTTGAGGGATTTTATTTGATTGAGGGGCTTTATTAGTTTCAGGGGCTGCATCAGTTTGAGGAAATGTATTAGTTTGAGCAACTGCTTTAATTTGAGTATTAGTTTGGGGGACTGTATTCGTTTCAGATGTTGCTTTAGTTTGAGGGGCTTTTTTAGTTTGCGGACCTATATTAGTCGGAAGGTTTGTTTTAATTTGAGGTGCTGTATTAGTTTGACGGGCAGTACTAATGTGAGTGCAATGAGAGAGCCAACTGTGTAACAGCCCCGACAACCAATCTTATTGTAGGAGCTGTGAAAGAGTCTGTAACTCTAGAATTATAGCCACTCCAGGCCCTGCTTCACAAACCACTGACCACCTGCAGGCACTTACCTAATGTCTCACGAGACAAGGAAGCCAACGATGAGGAAAGATGACGAATTTGAGCGAGTGTATTCGTTTGAACTAATCTATTAGTTTGAAGAGTTCTACTATTTTGAGGGAGTGTATTAGTTAGAAGGGCTGCATTAGTTTGAGGCACTGTATTAGTCTGAGGGGCTTTCAGCATTTGAGGGGCTGTATTAGTTTGAAATGCTCTACTACATTGTGGGGCTGGATTAGTTTGATGGATTTTTGTGTTTGAGGTGCTCCATTAATTTAAGGAGCTGTATTATTTTGAGGGACTCTATTACTTTGATGAGCAGTGTTAGTTTGATGGTTTGCATTAGTTTGAGGGACTGCATTTGTTTGAAAGGCAGCGTGAGTTTGAGGGCCTGTATTATTTTGAGGGACTTTATTTGTTTAAGGGGCTGCATTAGTTTGAGGGGCTGTATAAGTTGAGGGACTGCATTTGTTTGAAAGGCAGCGTGAGTTTGAGGGTTGCTATTAGTTTGAGGGACTATTGTTTTGATGGGCAGTAGTGGTTTGAGGGACAGTATTATTTAAATGGTCAGCATTAGGTTTAGGGCCAGTGGTAGTTTGAGGGACTGTATTGATCTAAGGGACTTTTTGAGTTCGAAGGTCTGCATTAGTTTGAGCGGCTGCATTAGTTTGAAGGGCTGTATTAGTTTGAGGGACTATATTATTTGAGGATCTGTATTAGTTTCAGGCTCTGTATTAGTTTGAGGGTCAGTATTAATTTGAGGGTCTGCATTAGTTTGAGGGACTATATTAGTTTGAGGGTCTCTGTTGTAGGGTATTCCCAAGCGCAGAGGCACCTGCAGTAAATATCATAATGTTTAAATGTTATTTGAGTAATCAGTAATGTATAATCTTAGTGAACAATGAAGAGGTTGCATGGCATCATGGGGCTTAGCCAACTTGACCACATTCCACACAGGAACTGAGTAACATAAATTCAAACAAAGACTCATCAAATGGAAAGCAGATGTCCTTGTGGAATGCTGACAAAGGTACCAGCCTGTAACGAGGTCAGGATAAGATAGTATGCGTACATAAGAACCAAGGATAATGGATAAGAGGGAATGGAAAACATCATGAGTAATCCCCTATCTGTCTATGGACCGGTCGTGCAGTCCCTCCATGCCTAGTAACCACTTCTAGTGGCTCTAATAATCAATGTATATGATCTATAATCGTTGTGATTGGACCATATCCAACCAGGATGGGCTGAGTAACTGCTTGAAAATGTATAAGTATTGATGATTTTCCTTTCTTCGGTGGAGAGGCATCTGGACAGCCCAGTGACCTGCTCCCCGCTGGCATAACTTAATAAACTGTTTGACATTGGAGCAGACCTGAGTGCCGAGTGATTCTTCTAGATTCATTCCCGCTAACAGTCTCTATTCGTTTGATGGACTGTATTACTTTGAAGGATTGTATTAGCGGAAGCTGGTCGATTTCTTCCATTGCAAGTGGGAACACTGTGTCTCTGCCATGGTTCTGAGTCTCCTGATTGAAGAGGGTTGTGAGCTTCTGTGCCAAGGCTGTGACTCTGCAACCTTGGACCAGGCAAAGGTGAGCATCCTGCCAGGTGGTGTGCGTTGCTGACGTATTTTTCCACCAGGGTGTTGCCTTCAAGTCAAAACACAGCTTCTGGTGACAACTATTATCTGTGCAAATCTGATGGAATTGTCCATCTGTTTTTCAGGATCGATTCAGAATCTGCAACATGGCCACCTGCATTCAGGGTGCTCCGCCGCTGGTTGTGGAGAATGCTCTTTCCGTCAGGGAGGCCTGCTTTGAGGACAGACTGACAGCTGTACTAAAGGGACTCACGAATGTGGAGAGATCCCATCTGAGCAGATTCCCACTCAACTGCAACTGCTCATAGAACCGGACCCCAAAACCCACCTCAGGATCTGGTCCCACACAACCTTAGCAGTTTCAACTGAATGCCTTGCATGCTATTCCACACTGCATGGAGTGGGTTCCTTTATGAACTTTTCCTGTACACTCTCCAGTTGCTCTCCCTGGTCTGATATCCAGACACACTATGGCAGTCCGTGTTGCCAGCCTGTAGTGAAGACAATCCTCAGTGGATATCTCTCTATGTGGGAGATCGCTGCCATTACATGACGACATGGGTGCACAAGGCAGTCCGTGAAATCAACATTTAAGTAAGTTCGCAAATTCCCAGGCCTGAAATTTCTGCGGCCTGGATTAATCCATAGTCCAAGTTTATATGGAGTGTGCGAGGTTGCAGACGCTTCTGGAATATTTAGTCTGGCTGCTCCTCAAATGTTGGCTGTCCTTCAGGCTACGCTGCTGATATTTCACACCCGGTGCAAAGTGGGAGACGCCAAGAGGATGATCTTCTCCTGGCTCGCATGAAGGTGGTATACCACAGATCCAGGCAGAAGGCCTTTAGCGTGGAGGCCGGCGTGTCTGTCCATCAAAATTGCTTTCCCCTCTTCTGAGGTTATGCTTGCACCTGGCTGTCCCTGCAGAAGGAATAAGCGATGTGTGTACGTTTGCTCGAGGCCTTCCACAACCAGTGGACACTGTCGCAGCAGGAATGCAAGTTAGATAGGGAGAGTTGCATCTTAATTTAGATTTTGTTTGATCCATCTGTTTTTTTTTATTCGCAACAACGTTACTAAATTAATATGAAGAGATAGGGAGCCAGCGGAATAAAGCCCCCATCGACAAAAATAGAAGGGGCCTGAGAGATACAAGCCATGTAAGAAATACTAAAAAAAAAGTTATGGAATAAAAAGTAAGATACAGTTTATCGCAGAATCACACACTGGTTACAGCGCAGAAGGAGACCATTCGGCCCATCTAGTCTGGACCAGCTCTCTGAAAGAGCAACTCCTTCAGTAAGTGCAGTGAGACAGGGACACCAGCAGATGGAGATGGTGAGAGGGGGAAGGAACTGCAGTGAGATAGAGACAGCAGCACTGGGGGATGTTGAGAGGAGGTAGTAACTGCAGTGAGATAGGGACACCAGCAAATGGAGATGGTGAGAGGGGACAGTAAATGCAGTGAGACAGGGACAGCAGCAGATGGAGATGGTGAGAGGTCGCACAATTGTTGCAGTGAGACAGGGACACCAGCGGATGGCGATGGTGAGAGGTCGCACAGTTGTTGCAGTGAGACAAGGACACCAGCGGATGAAGATGGTGAGAGGGGGCAGTAACTGCAGTGAGGCAGGGACACCAGCAGATGGAGATGGTGAGAGGGGCAGTAAATGCAGTGAGACAGGGACACCAGCACTTGGAGATGTTGAGAGGGGGCAATAGCTGCAGTGAGACAGGGACACCAGCAGATGGAGATGGTGAAAAGGGGAATAGTAGCTGCAGTGAGACAGGGATAGCAGCAGATGTAGATGGTGAGAGGGGTCAGTAACTGCAGTGAGACAGGGGCACCAGCAGATGGAGATGGTGAGAGGTCGGACAGCAGCTACAATGAGACAGGGACACCAGCAGATGCAGATGATGAGAGTGGCATTAACTGCAGTGAGTCAGGGACACCAGCAGATGGAGATTGTGAGAGGTCGGAGAGTAACTGCCATGAAGCAGGGTCATCAACAGATGGAGATGGTGAGAGGTCGTACAGCAGTTGCAGTGAGACATGGACACCAGCGGATGAAGATGGCGAGAGGGGCAGTAACTGCAGTGAGGCAGGGACACCAGCAGATGGAGATGGTGAGAGGGGACAGTAACTGCAGAGAGACAGAGACACCAGCAGATGGAGATGGTGAGAAGGGCAGAAAGGACAGTGACACAGGAACACCAGCGGATGGAGATGGGGAGAGGGGCATTACCTGCACTGAGACAGGGACTCCAGCGGACGAAGATGGTGAGAGGGGTAGTAACTGCAGAGAGACAGAGACACCAGCAGATGGAGATGGTGAGAGGTCGGACAGTAGTTGCAGTGAGACAGGGGCACCAGCGGATCAAGATGGCGAGAGGGGCAGTAACTGCAGTGAGACCGGGTCGCCAGCAGATGTAGATGGTGAGAGGGAGGGACAATAGCTGCAGTGAGACAGGGACACCAGCCAATGGAGATGGTGAGAGGGGCAGTAACTGCAGTGAGGCAGGGCCAACAGCAGATGGAGATGGTGAGCGGGGCAATAACTGCAGTGAGACAGGATTACCAACAGATGGAGATGGTGTGCAGGGGTAGAGCAAGTCCAACCTCAATTGTTCAGATTATCACTAAATTATAATCGCAGAATCCAATTGAAAATCATTTCAGCGCTCAGTGCTGTGAATATAAAATATACTTTCTGTCCTGTGAGGAGTGTAGGAAGAGAATATGAATATGAATATGATTTGTTCCAATGTTTGAAACCCTTCAGCTCTTTCTATGATTTCGCTAATTTAACAATGAGATTGAGAGGTTATTTCACCGCCTTTTTCAGCTCCTGTCTGTATTTAGTCTGGGTTACAGTGTAAATACACGTGTTGGTGCAGCAAATGAGAAGTTGCAACATTATTGATGTCTGATTTGTGATATAGTGAGGGTCAGTGTCGGAGCAATAAGACTGAATATCTGCAATTCGCCTATAAATCTTATACACAACCCGGGTCATCCACGAGAATATAAAGCTGCCGCATATACTGAAGAGTAAAAACATTGATTTTTTCCGATTCTCCATCTCTTGGTCCTTGTCACTCTCTCCATTGCTGTGGCCCCGGAAGCCCTGCGGACTTTACTGGAGAATAAAAGACGTCTGACTTTCAGAACATTGAGCAGTAAAATCAGAATGACCCGGACACAAGGGGTTAAAATGAGTGAAGCAATTCAAATGCCCTGCATGTGGGGGAAGTCAAGAAACTCAGTTTATAAAAATAACCATAGGAACATTATCAATAAAGTAATCTTGTTCATATGTAAAGTACTAGGAGACATTGTCTAAACAGCCCAGCAAACTCACTGTTCCTACAACCATAGCCGCTGTTCTTTCGCTGCAATATTTTGTTTTCAGCTTCTCACAACAAATGGCGACAAATCGATCAAAGGTGAAAGTGACTGTGAGCCAGACAGAAACAACTGTAGCTGCAGAAATCAGAACGAATAAGAGAACACACAGGAGTAAATCTCAGGAATGAATGTGGGAAATAAATTAAAACAATCCAGTACAATATTGGTTCAGTGATAATGACCAGGAGATTAGACACTGCCATTGCCACCAGGTAGACAGTGATACATTTGGAGAGACCGCACTTTCCTCGGGAAAGGATCGCAATCGCCACCAAGATAACTGGAAGAGAGAGAAAGGGAAGCAGAGAAATTACTGATCAGACCTGGAGACAAAGCAACAGTTTGACAGGATCCGGGCTGAATTTTCCAGCTTTGATGCTGCATCGAACAGTGAAAACTGATTCATTGACCTGGGGAGTGCTTTGTCATAGTCAAATGTTTGAAACACAATTATTAATAATGAATTGGTAAATTGATACAGAAAGTGAATATGGTCAACACAGGATCCATTGGAAGTACTGAGTGAGGATGCAGTACCAGTGGGGAAATGAGAAGGGGTTTGACAGAGCTGGAATCCAATGGGTTAAATGTGAATTTGTCTACAGACTGTTTGTTTGGAAGGTTTGGGAAGAGCAGAGTTTTGCAGCTGTTTGTTGCTTTGGGTTCATAGAACCGACAGGGACTGGTACATAACAGGAAAAAGCTGAAAACTGCAGCACTGAGTTTGAGTGCTCGACTCAGGTCATGATATCGAATTGCGGAGCAGGCTCGAAGGGCTGAATGGCCACTTCCTCCTCCTATGTTCCTTAATTCCTATCAGGTTGGACGAGGCAGCTGGAGGATGTGGCAATGAGTGAGACTGTGGCGGAGAGAAGGAAAAGGACATATTGGAGTTTGAGGAGAGACTGGAGCAGATGCTTTGGGAAAGTTGATAAACTGAAACAATGAATGAGGAGTCTCAGGATTCAATGCAGTGAGAGGAGAGACTGAGATTCACAGGGAGAGACTGCAGCAGAGTGTTAGAGGAAATCTAATCTATAGATCCCAGTAAAACAACTCAATTAATGCATTCAAATAATAATTGGTGTTGGAGAGCAGTTCATGTTTATACAAAATCGTCAATACATTTAGTTTGTACAGTCAATTAATTATAAATGTAAATATATTTCTGATATCAGCCTCACTCTTTGCTGATTTCAACAGTCACAGAGATTTTAAAGCGCAGCATTTAAACAATGAATTACCATCAGTGAAGAACCGATTCGATTAGAAATATAGTAACCAGAAACTAGGAGCAGCAGTAGGTCATTCGGCCCTTCGACTGTGCACCGCCATTCAATATGATCGTGGCTGGGCCTCCAAACTCAGTGCCCTGTTCCCGCTTTCTCCCCCTATCCCTTGATTCCTTTAGCTTTAAGAAGAATATCTAACTCTTTCTTGAATATATTTAATGCTATGGCTTCAACTACTTTCTGTGGTTGAGACTTCCACAGGCTCTCCACTCTCTGGATGAAGAAATCACTCCTCATCTCAGTCCTAAATGGTTTACCCCTTATCTTTAGATGGTGACCCCTGGTCGTAGACACCCATCCATCCTTCCTTCATCTGGTCTCTCCAGTCCTGTTAGAATTTTTAGGTATTCTGTTTATTCAGTTAGTAAGTAACAAATAGGAACTTTTACACAAAACAAAATGAAGGCCTGGCAGAAATAAACACAGTCTGAAAACAGACAACTTCAACTCTCATTCCCTCACTGATTGTTCAAGATATTCCAGCACTTTATGTTGACGAATTATTCACACCTCCCCTTCTTTCACTTTCCTTCTTGTTATCTCTTTCACTAGGTTTCATTCTCCCTGCTCCTTTTCTCACTCCCCATCTCTCTAGAGTACTCATACCGTGCAAACTGTTCTTTAATTCCGCTTTTCACATATGATTTATAACTACCACTCTGTGCCTGTGTTCTGTTCACCAGCCCCGTGTTCAATGATTCTATTCTCAGAGTCAGTTTGTTCACTGGTGAAACCTCTGTGAATAATTTAATATGTCTACAGAGCATGCAAGTCTCCACATGTTCACCTACACTCTTCACTTCATCTACAATGCATGGAATAAACAGGATCAAAAGCTTCTTCCAGACAAACCTCACAATCACTGAAACTCCCTCTCCAGGAATTATAATGTAAACCGTTAGAATGTGGGATTGTTTAATTAATAAAACACCAACATCTGCGCTGCAGCTGAAAATCTACAGATAAATTGAAAGGCTCTTGATTCCAACTGATAGAGTGTAAACCAATAAAATATCACAACAGTACTTTCTATTTTTCAACGTAGTCCAGTGACAGTGAAGACGCCACAGTGAAGCAAAGAAGGAGATGTGAAAGAGGCAGCAGGCAACTCGGTTCAGTAAGACGACCTATGAAGCAGCATCGGACACACATAGAATGAAATAATATTTCATAACATCGATAACTAATAAATACAGTGAAATCCCAGTTAAATTGAACGATGTTATTGTGGAGGGAGGACATTGTTCTGTCCCCGAGTAACACTGAGACAGTGAGCTATCTCATTATCAATCACCGAAAAAAAAATCATAAAAATATTCCAGGACAAGTTAGCTCCACATCATGAAACTATTAAAATCTCCTGATGGTCTGATCCTTGATATGAACTGAGACATCTCATTCAAATACATTCAAAACACAGAATAATCCAGTAATAATGCCAGCGTTGCATAAACCAATGCCATTCAAGATATAATACAACTCCATGCAAGACTGAAAGAATAGGCAATGGGCAGATTCCATCAGTAAACTGCTGGAAAAGAACAGGCAGCTGCGTAACACACACAGTGATAAAGAAAACCGAGTGCAGCAGCACAGTTAGTATCGCTTTACACCATTAACAGCTGAGATACAGGCTTACCAGGAACTCCAATTGCTGCAAGTACAAGATAATAAATGGATATGATCTGAAGCATTACTGGATATCCCATTTCTGTGAGAAGTAGAGACTTCTGTTAGCCTGGAACCCACAGCTCCAGCAGACAATCTGAGCTGATCCATTCCAATGAGTTCTGATTAATACAGGGGTTAAGTCTCCACTGACACAGTTATACCCCTTATCATTGATGTTAGTTACACTCACCTGAACAAACACATCACATCAGCAGCTTTGACTCTGATGCCAATAATGTGGTGGATAAAACGCCAAAATTTCGATGTCAATGACATTTTCTTTCAGACAAAGTGAATACCTGACTTTTCTCCACTGCTCACCACCTCTGGTCCAGTACACCTACTCAGCATCTATGCTCCAACACTCTGCTCCACACCTAAAGATAAAGACCAATTCGACGAGGAACTCCATAATATCATTAGTAGCATCCCCAATACCGAACATCTGTTCCTGCTGGGGGACTTTAATGCCAGGGTTGGGGCCGACGATGACTCACGGCCCTCCTGCCTTGGGCGCTATGGCATTGGAAGGATGAATGAGAGTGGACAGAGACTGCTTGAGTTGTGTACCTATCTTAACCTATGCATCACCAACTCGTTCTTTCACACTAAACCCTGTCACCAGGTTTCTTGGAGGCACCCAAGATCACTTCATTGGCACCAGCTGTTCCTCATTGTCACAAGGCGAGCCTCTTTAAAATGTGCTCAAATCACACGCAGCTTCCACAGTGCAGACTGCGACACCGGCCACTCCCTGATGTGCAGCAAGGTTAGACTCAAACCAAAGAAGCTGCATCACTCCAAGCAGAATGGCCGCCCGCGCATCAACACGAGGAGAATTTCTAATCCACCTCTGTTACAAAAATTTCTGAATTCACTTGAAAAAGCCCTTCAAAACACTCCCAGAGGGGGTGCAGAGACCAAGTGGGCCCACATTAGAGACGCCATCTATGAGTCAGCCATGACCATCTATGGCAAACATGTGAAACGGAATGCAGACTGGTATCAATCTCATTTTGAAGAGCTGGAACCTGTCATAGCCGCTAAGCGCATTGCACTGCTGAATCACAAAAATTCCCCAGTGAGTTAACATCCGTAGCACTTAAAGCAGCCAGAAGCGCTGCACAAAGAACAGCCAGGTGCTGCACAAATGACTACCGGCAATACCTATGCCGTCATATTCAGCTGGCCTCAGACATCGGAAACATCAGTATGATGGCACCAAGAGAGCTTTTGGGACAACCATGAAGAAGATCGCCCCCCTCAAATGTAAATCAGGGGACATAATCACTGACCAACGCAAGCAAATGGACCGCTGGGTTGAGCACTACCTAGAACTGTACTGCAGGGAGAATGTTGTCACTGAGACCGCCCTCAATGCAGCCCAGTCTCTACCAGTCATGGATGAGCTGGACGTACAGCCAACAAAATCGGAACTCAGTGATGCCATTGATTCTCTAGCCAGCGGAAAAGCCCCTGGGAAGGACGGCATTACCCCTGAAATAATCAAGAGTGCTGAGCCTGCTATGCTCTCAGCACTCTCCGAACTGCTTTGCCTGTACTGGGACGAGGGAGCAGTACCATAGGACATGAGCGATGCCAATATCATCACCCTCTATAAAAACCAAGGTGACCACGGTGACTGCAACAACTACAATGGAATCTCCCTGCTCAGCATAGTGGGGAAAGTCTTCGCTCGAGTCGCTTTCAACAGGAACCAGATGCTGGCCGAGCGTGTCTACCCTGAGGCAAAGGGTGGCTTTCGAACAGAGAGATCGACCCTTGACATGCTGTTCTCCCTTCCTCAGCTACAGGAGAAATGCCACGAACAACAGATGCCCCTCTACGTTGCTTTCATTGATTTCACAAAAGCCTTTGACCTCGTCAGCAGACGTGGTCTCTTCAGAATACTAGAAAAGATTGGATGTCCGCCAAAGCTACTAAGTATCATCACCTCATTCCATGACAATATGAAAGGCACAATTCAGCATAGCGGCACCTCATCAGACACCTTTTCTATCCTGAGTGGTGTGAAACAGGGCTGTGGTCTCGCACCTACACTGTTTGGGATTTTCTTCTCCCTGCTGCTCTCACACTCGTTCAAGTCTTCAGAAGAAGGAATTTTCCAAGACCAGGTGGCAGGTTGTTCAAACTTACCCACCTAAGAGCGAAGACCAAAGTACGGAAAGTCCTCTTCAGGGAACTCCTCTTTGCTGACGTTGCTGCATTAACATCTCACACTGAAGAGTGTCTGCAGAGTCTCATCGACAGGTTTGCAGCTGCCTGCAACGAATTTGGCCTAACCATTAGCCTCAAGAAAACGAATATCATGGGACAGGTGGTCAGAAATGCTCCATCCATCAATATCGGCTACCACGCTCTGGAAGTGGTTCAAGAGTTCACCTACCTAGGCTCAACTATCACCAGTAACCTGTCTCTCGATGCAGAAATCAACAAACGCATGGGAAAGGCTTCCACTGCTATGTCCAGACTGGCAAAGAGAGTGTGGAAAAATGGCGCACTGACACGGAACACAAAAGTTCGAGTATCAGGCCTGTGTCCTCAGTACCTTGCTCTATGGCAGCGAGACCTGGACAACGTATGTCAGCCAAGAGCGACGTCTCAATTCATTCCATCTTTGCTGCCTCCAGAGAATCCTTGGCATCAGGTGGCAGGACCGTATCTCCAATACAGAAGTCCTCGAGGCGGCCAACATCCCCATCTTATACACACTACCGAGTCAGTGGCGCATGAGATGGCTTGGCCATGTGAGCCACATGGAAGATGGCAGGATCCCCAAGGACACATTTGACAGCGAGCTCGCCACTGGAATCAGACCCACCGGCCGTCCATGTCTACACTTTAATGATGTCTGCAAACGTGACATGAAATCCTGTGACATTGATCACAAGTCGTGGGAGTCAGTTGCCAGAGCTGGCGGGCAGCCATAAAGGCGGGGATAAACAGTGGCGAGTCGAAGAGACTTCGCTTTTGTCAGGAAAAAAGATGGAAGCGCAGGAGGAGAGCCATCTGTGTAACAGCCCCGACAACCAATTGTTTCTGCAGCACCTATGGAAGAGTCTGTCACTCTAGTATTGGCCTTTATAGCCACTCCAGGTGCTGCTCCATAAACCACTGACCACCTCCAGGCGCTTACCCATTGTCTCCCGAGACAAGGGGGGTCAGAAAAAAAAGAAGACGATATTCCATCAGCAGCTTCCCTTGCCCACTCACTGAACATGTCCATATTCCGTACTCCATACATTCTCTGTGTCTTCCTCACAGCTTACTGTCTCACCTCAATTTGTGTTATCAGTTAACTGGATACGTTACATTCGATCCCTTCATCCCCCAATCAATTAGCCCCACGGTTGGCGACCTTGTCTTCATCTGTTTAAGACCAGCAATCTATTTCAGTTATTAGTGCATTAGATCCTGCCTCTTTTCATAAAACACTAGACCCTGCCTCCATTATTATTGCATTAGACAACGCTTTTGTGAATGCACTGAAGAGATTTACTAGAACTGTTCCAGGGATGAGATTATAACAGTTACGCTGATTGACTGGAGAAGCTGGGGAGAGTTGGATGAATAAAATGTGTCAAAGAGATGGGATGGGCTCGAGGGGCCTAAAGGCCTCCTCCTGTCTTCCTAAGGGCTTTATTAATATTACATCCTGAAATAAACAAGGTCTTGATGGTCATTATTTGCAAATGAAGTGGAACTAATTAACAATAGGTTATCCTTTCAAATTATTAATTCAAATTCACAATATTACTTGAGTGAATTTGGGCTTGACATATAATTTGTTGTTTATTAACATCATTGAATAAATAAATATTTGAAGATTCAATGTCATTTGTTCCCAACCTTGTTTAAACTCCTACTGACTCACTTGAAGGTTTAAACCTAAGGAGCAGTTCTGACGGTGCAGGGTCCCTTTAAGAGGCTGGGACTGACCCTCTCCCTGCTCGCCCCCCCCCCCACCCCACCACACACCCCTCGGGGTCACAGCGCTCTGTCAGGGGTCGCAGAGTGCACTGACACTGGGATTGACCCATGACCCACTGACCACAAAGACAGGAAAAGGAAAGCAAAAAATCTCCTGGTCCCTGTGAAATCAGATTGACATTGGGGACGCGGTGGCATAGGGGTATTGTCACTGGACTACTAACCCAATAATTCCTTGTATTGTTCCGGGGGCATGGGTTCAAATCCCACCACAGCAGAAGGTGGAATTTGAATTCAATTAATAAATCTGTAATTAAAAAGCGAGTCTAATGATGGCCATGAAACCATTGTCGATTGTTGTAAAAACCCATCTGGTTCACTAATGTCCTTTAGGGAAGGAAATCTGCTGTCCTTACCTGGTTTTTATAAAACTCTGGTTAGGCCACGACGAGAATATGACATCCAATTGAGTTCACCACACTTTAGGAGGTATGTGAGGGTTCATTGGAGGGAGCAGAGGAGGTGATGGTTATAGGGATGGGGGTGTTTAGCAAGGTGGACTGGAAACAGCTACTTGGACGTCAATCAGTGTCAGAGCAGTGAGAGTAACTGAGCAAATATGTTCACATAAAGACAAACAGGGTTGGACTCCCAAATCTAGAGGCCCTTGGATGCAAAGGATCAAC
This sequence comes from Heterodontus francisci, assembly GCF_036365525.1. Taxonomy (NCBI): domain Eukaryota; kingdom Metazoa; phylum Chordata; class Chondrichthyes; order Heterodontiformes; family Heterodontidae; genus Heterodontus; species Heterodontus francisci. Next base: position 91,794 of record NW_027140964.1, read on the forward strand.
CTGGGTACGATAAGGCTCAAGAGGGAAGCATATGTCAGATACCGAGAGCTCAATACCACTGAAAGCCGAGAGGAGTGTACAAAGTGCAGGGGTGAAATTAAAAAGCAAATCAGGAAAACAAAGAGAGGGCTGGAAAATAATATTACCAAGTGAAAGCAAGGAAAACACAAAGATGTTTTCATAAATACATTAAGCGGATAACTGAGGATAGAGTATTAGGGGCCTAAAAGGAATTTGTGTATGGAGGTGGGAGATGTATTCATGGTTCTTAATGAATACTTTGTGTCTGTCCTCACAAAATAGGGGGAATGATGAAGACAGTGCAGTTAAAGAGGAGGGTGTGAAATATTGGTTGGGATAAACAACGTGAGAGGGAAATATTAAGGTGCTTGGCATCTTTGAAAGTGGATAAATGGTCAGGCCTGGATGCATTGGAATCAGTTCAGAGAAGGTTCACTCGGCTGATTCCTGGGATGAAGGAGATATCTTATGAGGAATGGTTGAACAGGTTGGGCCTGTACTCTTTGGAGTTTAGAAGAATGAGAGGTGATCTTATTGAAACATACAAGATTCTGAGGGGACTTTACAGGGCGGATGCTAGGAGGATGTCCCCCTTGTGGGGGAGTCTAGAACTAGTGGGCACAGTTTTAAAATAATGGATCGCCCATTTATGACAAAGGTGAGGAGGATTTTTTTTCCTCTTAGCAGGTGGATAGACTTTGGAATTCTCTTCCCCAGGGAGCAGTGAAGGTTGGGTCATTGAATATATTCAAGGCTGAGTTAGATAGATTTATGATCGACAAGGGAGTCAAGGGTTATGGGTGGCAGGCAGGAAAGTGGAGTTAAAGCCACAATCAGGTCAGTCATCATTGTATTGAATGGCATAGCAACCCCAAGGGGCTGAAAGGCCTACTCCTGCTCCTATTTCTTATGATCTTATGCATAAAATGGAGGGTGTTCTCGCCAGATGCGTAAAATGGAGGGCGTGGCCACATACACCTCATACATTTACAGCAGCAGAGAAATGTCTATGTGTAAGATGGGGTCTAGTGCAGTCCAAACTAGTGCATTGATAACTTCTTTCTTTTGGGCCTCCTTATCTCGAGAGACAATGGATACGCGCCTGGAGGTGGTCAGTGGTTTGTGAAGCAGCGCCTGGAGTGGCTATAAAGGCCAATTCTGGAGTGACAGGCTCTTCCACAGGTGCTGCAGAGAAATTTGTTTGTTGGGGCTGTTGCACAGTTGGCTCTCCCCTTGCGCCTCTGTCTTTTTTCCTGCCAACTACTAAGTCTCTTCGACTCGGCACAATTTAGCCCTGTCTTTATGGCTGCCCGCCAGCTCTGGCGAATGCTGGCAACTGACTCCCACGACTTGTGATCAATGTCACACGATTTCATGTCGCGTTTGCAGACGTCTTTATAACGGAGACATGGACGGCCGGTGGGTCTGATACCAGTGGCGAGCTCGCTGTACAATGTGTCTTTGGGGATCCTGCCATCTTCCATGCGGCTCACATGGCCAAGCCATCTCAAGCGCCGCTGACTCAGTAGTGTGTATAAGCTGGGGGTGTTGGCCGCTTCAAGGACTTCTGTGTTGGAGATATAGTCCTGCCACCTGATGCCAAGTATTCTCCGAAGGCAGCGAAGATGGAATGAATTGAGACGTCGCTCTTGGCTGGCATACGTTGTCCAGGCCTCGCTGCCGTAGAGCAAGGTACTGAGGACACAGGCCTGATACACTCGGACTTTTGTGTTCCGTGTCAGTGCGCCATTTTCCCACACTCTCTTGGCCAGTCTGGACATAGCAGTGGAAGCCTTACCCATGCGCTTGTTGATTTCTGCATCTAGAGACAGGTTACTGGTGATAGTTGAGCCTAGGTAGGTGAACTCTTGAACCACTTCCAGAGCGTGGTCGCCAATATTGATGGATGGAGCATTTCTGACATCCTGCCCCATGATGTTCGTTTTCTTGAGGCTGATGGTTAGGCCAAATTCATTGCAGGCAGACGCAAACCTGTCGATGAGACTCTGCAGGCATTCTTCAGTGTGAGATGTTAAAGCAGCATCGTCAGCAAAGAGGAGTTCTCTGATGAGGACTTTCCGTACTTTGGACTTCGCTCTTAGACGGGCAAGGTTGAACAACCTGCCCCCTGATCTTGTGTGGAGGAAAATTCCTTCTTCAGAGGATTTGAACGCATGTGAAAGCAGCAGGGAGAAGAAAATCCCAAAAAGTGTGGGTGCGAGAACACAGCCCTGTTTCACACAACTCAGGATAGGAAAGGGCTCTGATGAGGAGCCACCATGTTGAATTTTGCCTTTCATATTGTCATGGAATGAGGTGATGATACTTAGTAGCTTTGGTGGACATCCGATCTTTTCTAGTAGTCTGAAGAGACCACGTCTGCTGACGAGGTCAAAGGCTTTGGTGAGATCAATGAAAGCAATGTAGAGGGGCATCTGTTGTTCACGGCATTTCTCCTGTATCTGACGAAGGGAGAACAGCATGTCAATAGTCGATCTCTCTGCACGAAAGCCACACTGTGCCTCAGGGTAGACGCGCTCGGCCAGCTTCTGGAGCCTGTTCAGAGCGACTCGAGCAAAGACTTTCCCCACTATGCTGAGCAGGGAGATTCCACGGTAGTTGTTGCAGTCACCGCGGTCACCTTTGTTTTTATAGAGGGTGATGATGTTGGCATCGCGCATGTCCTGGGGTACTGCTCCCTCGTCCCAGCACAGGCATAGCAGTTCATGTAGTGCTGAGAGTATAGCAGGCTTGGCACTCTTGATTATTTCAGGGGTAATGCTGTCCTTCCCAGGGGCTTTTCCGCTGGCTAGGGAATCAATGGCATCACTGAGTTCCGATTTGGTTGGCTGTATGTCCAGCTCATCCATGACTGGTAGAGGCTGGGCTGCATTGAGGGCAGTCTCAGTGACAGCATTCTCCCTGGAGTACAGTTCTAGGTAGTGCTCAACCCAGCGGTCCATCTGTTTGCGTTGGTCAGTGATTATGTCCCCCGATTTAGATTTGAGGGGGGTGATCTTCTTGATGGTTGGCCCAAGAGCTCTCTTCATGCCATCATACATTCCTCTGATGTTTCCGGTGTCTGAGGCCAGCTGAATATGACTGCATAGGTGTTGCCAGTAGTCGTTTGCGCAACGCCTAACTGTTCTTTGTGCAGTACTTCTGGCTGCTTTAAGTGCTGCGGATGTTAAATCGCTGGGGGCTTTCTTGTAGTTCAAAAGTGCAATGCGCTTAGCGGCTATGACAGGTTCCAGCTCTTCATTATGAGATTGAAACCAGTCTGCATTTCTCTTCGCACTTTTGCCGTAGGTGGTCAAAGCTGACTCATAGATGGCGTCTCTGATGTGGGCCCACTTGGTCTCAGCATCCCCTGTGGGAGTGTTTTGAAGGGCTGTTACAAGTGAATTTAGAAATTTTTGTAACAGCTGTGGGTGAGAAATTCTGCTCGTGTTGATGCGCGGGTGGCCCTTCTGCTTGGAATGATGCAACTTCTTTGGTCTGAGTCTAACCTTGCTGCACACCAGGGAGTGGTCGGTGTCGCAGTCCGCACTGTGGAAGCTGCGTGTGATTTGAACACTGTTTAAGGCGGCTCGCCTTGTGACAATGAGGTCTAGCTGGTGCCAACGACGTGATCTTGGGTGCCTCCATGAAACCTGGTGACAGGGTGTAGTGTGAAAGAACGAGTTGGTGATGCAGAGGTTATGATAGGTACACAACTCAAGCAGTCTCTGCCCGTTCTCATTCATCCTTCCAACGCCATAGCGTTGAGACTAATGTAAATGGAAGCGGGGATGCGTAATTCTTCAAATGTATTCAGGGAAACATTTTTAGGCTTGTACGTAGCAAGGCCAACAAGAGATGGGTCAGTTTTACACTTCGTTTTAGGGAATGAAGCTGGGCCAATGGAAGGTGAGTTAGAAAAATTGGACTGGAAAAAACTACTTGAAGGTAAATCAGTGTCAGAGCAGTGAGAGTGAATCATTTCATCTTGGAGGGTTTATTATTCCAGATTTTTCTTTCCAAGAAATTCATATTCACTAAACACATTCACCTTCCTACTGTTGACTGACTGTCTCAGCTTTTGTATATTGTCCCCAATCTTTTTCTTTCATGTATGTAATGTTAGTCAGACATTGGTAAATTATTTCAATCTCTCAGGACATCTACTGTAAAGACCTTCAGTTGTGTGTATCTGCAAGGGACGCAATCCAAAATTTAATTCACAGCATATTCAATCAACCAAAATGTCAACTCCATTCAAGCACGATGATATCCTGTCTCTGCACAGATATGTTGTACTCATCCTTGTCTCTGGTATGAAAATGTTTCAAAAGTGGCTTAAAGTGAGCGAGATGTCTGTGGGATCCCCCTGCATTTTGTACATAGAGGGGAGCTCCCTCCATTTTACACAAAGCAGTGTAGCTCCCTCAACTTCATACGTAGAGAGGGAGCTCCCTTTTTACATACAGTAGGAGCTCCTTCCATTTTATACGCAGACAGGAAGCATGTGTGTCTCTGTCACTGGTTCCATAACGTTAGCCCAGGATCTCCATACAGTCTGTCTCCCTGTCCCCCTGCTCCTAAGTGTCTCAGGGTCTCCTGGCACTTTCTGTCGCTCTGCTTCTGTCTCAATCCCTCATTATCTTTCCGTTCTCTCTCCGTTTCTATCTCTCCCTATCTGTCTGTTACTCTTCCTCTGTACCTCTCGTTCTGTCTATCACTCTGTCCCGCCCCGTTGGTTATCATTAGTTAAATCACAGACAAAATAAAAACTTGACCTGTCTGCCACGCCTTAAATAGTAGAATTTGCGGATATTTTACGTCTGTATTTGTACAACATAGACAACAAAGTATATTATATGATAGGGTGCTGCAGACATTTTTACTCTCATTATACACGGTAACTTACTGTTGTAATAAGGTAATGTCAATTCTAATCATCCCACTGGGGCAAAATTTCACTGGGTCAACGTTCTCACCAAATACTAAAGCATTCCACAATGCAAGACTCACAAATTCAACTCAAGTTTCCTTTTATTTTTGATTCTCGCTGGTCTGTTCTGATTCTCTGAGAGATTACTGATGCTTATTCTTCACATCAGCAGTCGTTCTAATCCCGTGCGCCTGTCCTACTCCCAAACCCGGCATCCAGTTACATTAAGGCAAGTGATATAAGAGCGTCTCATTGTCTGAGGGAGTATTATACATAGAAGGGGAGCTCCCTCCATTTTGTATATTTCAATCAGATCTCCCCTCACCCTTTTCTGTTCCGAGGAGAGCAACCCCAGCCTATTCAATCTTTCCTCATAGCTGTATTTTTCCACTCATGGCAACATCCTCTTAAATTTCCTCTGTACCCTCTCTAGTGCAATTACATCCTTCCTGTAATGAGGTGAACAGAACTGCACACAGTACTCAAGTTGTGGCCTAACCAATGAGTTGAACAATTCCTGCATAACCTCCCTGCTCCTTTATTCTATACCTCAGCTAGTAAAGGAAAGGATTCCATGTGCCTTCTTAACCACCTTATCGACCTGTCCTGCTACCTTCAAGGATCTGTGGACATTCACTTTAAGGTTTTCAGTATTTTCCCATTCATCGTCTGTTCCTTTGCCTTGTTTTATCTCCCCGAATGCATGACCTCCTACTTCTCCAGGTTGAATTCCATTTGCCATTTTTTCTGCCCATCTGACCAGACCAACAATATGTTCCTGCAGCTGACAGCTATCTTCCTCGCTGTCTTCCATACGGCCAATCTTTGTGGCATCTGCAATCTTCCTGATCATGCACCCTACATTTAGGTCCAAATCGTTAATGTATACCACAACAATCAGGGGACCCAGTACAGAACCCTGCGGAACACCACTGGAAACAGCCCTCCAGTCGCTAAAACTCCTGTCAAAAACTACCCTTTGCTTCCTGCCACTGAGCCAATTTTGTATCCACCTTGCTGCATTTCCTTGGATTCTTTACTAAAAAAGCCAACTGCGAGTTGATAATAATAAGTCAATTGGTAGTTTATAATCGCTCGATTTTAACAATTAGTGCTCTGGTTAGTAGCTGTTATTAACCTAATAACTTTACACAGATGCGTGATTGAGGTTTGCAGTGCCTGATGGGCTGAGGCAGGGCCAGAGTCCGGAGATTTTGTGGACGTGCAAGGAAGCATCATTTCTGATGGAGACAACATTAAGTCAGGAGCGCAGGTCATGCATGAAGAGGGAGCATATTTTACACAACATTATATTTATCCTGACGCAACAGCTAGGAATGGCGATGGAATAAATGACAGGGGTTTGGAGTTCGTGGTAGAGCCAAAGATGGAGGCTTGGCTCTGCCCCATGTTTAATTCGAGAAAATTGCAGCTCATGGGAAACAGACTTTTAGAGTATGATAACACTGAGGCAGTTGAGGGTCGAGAGGGATGATGGAGAGCTGGAGCTGGGCGTTGTCAGTACACAAGTGGAAGCTAACCCCACATATGTAGACGATGTTGCCAGTGGGCAGTATGTAGATGAGGAAGAAGAGGGAAGGAGAATGGAAAGTTATGGGACTCCAGAGCTAATTGTGCTGGTGTGGGAATTGAGACCATTGCTGTCGATGCTCTGGTTACAATCAGATCAGTTATATTGAAACCAGGCAGGGACAGTCCCACTGAAAGATATCAATTTCAGAGAACTGGGGAGATCACTGATGGGTTTGCTCCTGGTTTGGAGGAGTGGCTGGAGATGAGAGTGGTGAGGATGTGGAAGTGAGCAGAAAGGCATGGCACTATGCTTAATGGGAAATATAACCAAGTTAGGAATAGTAGCTTTGCTGAGCTTTGACTTTCAGTGGCAGAAACCACAATGACATAGTTAAAAGTAAAGGCAGAGCGTGTGAGACTGTAAAGACTAGCCGACACTGGTAATTGCAAAGACCTCTGTTCTTTATGGCCTGATTGTGTGACTCCCTGTGGTTTGGAACAAATGGACTCCTGTGAATCAAATGATGTCCATCCCTGTGTGAGTGATAAGGAGTGCTAGGCCCCTCTTATCTTCGTGAGCTGCCACTACTTGTAGTTGCAGACTGCAAGAAACACTCAGGAATGTACACCTAATAGAGATAGCAGGATGCGGCGCCATTACTTGTCTCAAGGTAGAAACAGAACTCATGATCCATGTAGGGAGTGAGACCAGAATGGTTATTGATGATTCCTATGCTCTTGCTAATTAGCTTGCTTGTCCGCTTTGTTTTATCTTGCTGGTACAAAACAATATTTTATTAGTAACAAGTATGTATTGAGAATGGAGTGTATTGTAACCTCAGTAACAGATATACTGCATGTCACCACGTGGGTGAAGTCGAATTGTACCGCACTAATTGGTTAAACAAGGAGGTGTAGCATGAATCTTAATGTATAAACAGTAGTACCTGTATCACAAACTTCACTTACTCTGGTGGACCCGACAGACTCTGGGGTGGAGTCAGTGTCATTGCATTAGAGTAAGTCAGCTGGCTAAATGCACAAATAAAGTAATTGATTTTACCCACACATCCGACTCGGTATATTTACTGAATCAGACTGAAGGCAAAAAGAACTCAGATTTACAAGGACATGAAAGAATGTTAACCCAATGATAATAATTATAAATTAGAGGACTGGTAGCCAATGCAGGTCAGTTAGTCAGAAGATGTTGGGCGAGATGTACTTGACGAGGGTTGACATGGAAGCCTGGATTTGGAGCAGTTAGTGGTGAGGGAAGGTGTACTTTGGGTGTCTGTTCAGCAGTGAACTGCAGGAAAGGAAGTCAGGAGTTGGCACAGTTCTAATTTTACCAGAGCCATGAACTAGTGAAAGTATACCAGACTTATTCCTGAGATGGAATAAACACGGAAATATCTGCAGTGAAATAGTGAAGAGAAGATTGACTTTCATTCTTTCATGTGATGTGGGCTCCACAAGGTCAGCATTTGTTGTCCTTGACAGCTTGCTGGGCCATTTCAGAGGGAGGTTAAGAGTCAGCCACGTTGATCTGGGTCTGTTGCCACTTGTAGGCAAGACATATAAACATAAAAACATGGAAAATAGGATCAGGAGTAGGTCATTCGGTCCTTCGAGCCTGCTCTGCCATTCATTGTGATCATGGTTGATCATCCAACTCAGTAACCCGTTTCTGCTTTGGCCCCATACCCTTTGATACCTTTCGACCCAAGAGCTCTATCTAATTCCTTCTTGCAAAGATGCAATATTTTGGCCTCAACTGCTTTCTGTGGTAACGAATTCCAGAGGCTCACCACTCTCTGGGTGAAGAAATTTCTACTCATCTCAGTCCTGAAAGGTTTACCCCGTATCCTTCGACTATGACCCCTGTTTCTGGACACCCCCACCATCGGGAACATCCTTCCTGCATCTACCTTGTCAAGTCCTGTTAGAATTTTATAGGTTTCTATGAGATCCCCCCGCACTCTTCTGACCTAAAGTGAATATGATCCTAACCGACTCAATCTCTCCTTATACGTCAGTCCCGCCATCCCAGGAATCAGTCTAGTTATCCTTCGCTGCACTCCCACTAGAGCAAGCATATGCTTCCTCAGATAAGGGGACCAAAGCTGCACACAATATTACAGGTGTGGCCGCACCAAGGCCCTGTATAATTGCAGCAAGACACCCCTGCTCCTGCACTCGAATCCTCTTGCTATGAAGGCCAACATATCATTTTCCTTTTTTTATCGCCTGTTGGACCTGCATGCATACCTTCAGCGACTGGTGTACGAGAACACCCAATTCTCATTACATCTTCCCCTCTCTCAGTTTATAGCCGTTCAGATAATAATGTGCCTTCCTGTTTTTGCTGCAAAAGTGGATAACCTCACATTTATCCACATTACACTGCATCTGCCATGCATTTGCCCACTCACTCAACTTGTCCAAATCACCCTGAAGCCTCTTTGCATCCTTCTCACAACTCACTCTCCTATTCAGGTTTTTGACATCTGCAAGTTTGGAGATATTACATTTGGTTACCTCATCAAAATCATTAACATATATTGTGAATAGCTGGGGTCCTAGCACCGATCCCTGTAGTACCCCACTAGTCACTGCCTGGCATTCGGAAAAAAGCCCCATTTATCCATACTCTTTGCTTCCTGTTTGCCAACCAATTTTTCATCCGTCGCAACACACTACCCCCAATCCCATGCGCTTTAATTTTACATGCTAATCTCTCGAAAGCCTTCTGAAAGTCCAAATAAACCACATCCACTGGTTCCCCCTCATCAACTCTACTAGTTACATCCTGGAAGAATTCCAGTAGATTTGTCAAGCATGATTTCCCTTTTGTAAATCCATGCTGACTCTGCCCGATTCTACCACTGTTCTCTAAGTGCTCCGCTGTAAAATCTTTGATAATGGACTCTAGAATTTTCCCCACTACCGACGTCAGGCTGACTGGTCTATAATTCCCTGCTTTCTCTCTACCTCCTTATTTAAATAGTGGGGTTACATTAGCTACCCTCCAATCTGTAGGAACTGTTTCAGTGTCTATAGAATCTTGAAAGATGACCACCAATGCATCCACCAGATAAAGATGGCAGATTTCCTTCCCGGAAAGGAATTACCGAACAAAATGGGTTTGTACAGAAATCTATGATAGTCACATGGCACCATTACAGAGATAGCTTTCAATTCCAGACTTGTGTTAATTCATTCTCTTTAAATTCCAGAAACTGCCTTGGTAGGATTTGAACACCTGTCCCCGGGCCATTGGGTGGGCCTCTGGATTACTATTCCAGTGATATTATCACTATGTGACTGCCTCCGCAATGGATCTGCACAGTTTCTGCCCCCTAATATCAACCACATTAGTTTCTAGCCTGTAACCCTGAACGTGGTTCCAAATCAGAGACTCAAAGTTCAATTTTTACTTGGCAAAGGCAGACACAGTGTGAAACAGGATTGCTTTTTTCCCTGGATTCAGTGTCCCCTGCAGAAAGATCAATTACATTTACAATAGAAGCGCCAAGTGTGAGCAAGGTCATTACAATACTGTGGAAAATGTAGATGACTCCACTCATAATTCTAGCATCCATCCAGTATGAGTGCAACTTTCATGTTTAGTCCAAAGGGAGCTCTTATGAAGAAAATGTCATTGACCTGGAAATTATTCCATATTAACCATTACATTATTTACATCAGAGTCAAAGCTGTTGATGTAATGTGTTTGTTCAGGTGCGTGTAACTAATAACAATGATCAGGTTTTTCACAGTGTCAGTGGAGACTTACAGCCTGTATAAATCAAGATCCATTGAAATGGATCAGCTCAGAGTACCTGCTGGAGCTGCGAGTTCCAAACAAACAGAACTGTGCTTTTCACAGGAATGGGATATTCATTAATTTATCAGATAGAATGCATTTATTATCCTGCACTTGCAGCAACTGGAGTTCCTGGTAAGCCAGTATCTCAGCTGTTAATGGTGTAAAACGATATTAACTGTGCTGCTGTATGCGGTATTATTTCTCACTGTGTGTGTTACGCAGCCACCTGTTCTTTTCCAGCAATTTACTGATGGAATCTGCTCAATGTCAACTTTCAGTCTTGCAGGAGTTGTTTTATGTCTTGAATGGTACTGGTTTAAGTAACCCTGGCATTGTTGCTGGATTATTCTGTGTATTGAATATCCTTGAATCAGGTGTCTCAATTAGGATCAAGAATCAGACAATGAGGAGATTTTAACAGTTTCATGATGTGGATCCAACTGGTCCTGGAACTTTTTTTATGAATGTGTTTTTCAATGATTGATAATGAGACATCTCACGGTCTCAGTGTTACAAGATGAAAGCACGATGTCCTCCCTCCCCAATAAGGTGTTCAATTTTTGGCTATTATTGGTTATTACTGAGTGTGTCTGAAGCTACTTCAGAGGTCTGGCTACTGAACTGAGTTTGCTGCTGACTCTTTCACATCTCCTTCCATTCTTCACTGTGAAGCCTTCACTGTCACTGGACTACATTGGAAAATAGAAAGTATTGATGTGATGTTTTATTGGTTTTCACTCGATCAGTTGGAGTCAAGAGTCTTTCCATTTATCTGTAGATTATCAGCAGGAGCGCTGATGTTGGTGATTCATTAATTAAATAATTCCACATTCTAATGGTTTATATTATAATTCCAGGAGAATGGATTTCATTGATTGTAAGGTTTGTCTGGGAGAAGCTTTTGATCCTGTTTATTCCATGCATTGTCTATGAAGTTAAGATTGTAGGTGAACAGGTGGGAACCTGTGTGCTCTGGAGATACATTAAATTATTTACAGAGGTTTCGCCATTGAACAAACTGACTCTGAGGAAAGTTAAGAACAAATCGCAAGTGACAAGCAGCGTCGAGTAACAGTTTGCAGGGTGTGAGTACTCCAGAGAGATAGGGAAGGAGAACAGGAGCAGGCAGAATGAAACAGAGGGAAAGTGATTAGCAGAAGGAAAGAGAAAGAGAAAGAAGCCTCAGTGTGAATAATTCACTGTCATAAAGTGCTGAAATATCCAGAACAATTAGTGAGAGAAGCTATGAGATGAAGTTGTCTATTTTCAAATTGCATGGATTTTCGTGTTGGACTTGATCCCTCTATGTTTATTTTTGTCAGGTCCTCATTTTTTTTGTAGAAAGTTCTCATTACATACTTACAGACCGAATAAACAGAATAAAATCAGTTCTTTACCGATGGTAATTCATTATTTAAATACAGCACTTTAAAATCTCTGTGATTGCTGAATTCAATAAAGAGCGAGGATGATATCAGAAATATATTTAAAGTTATATTTAATTGACTGTACAAACGAAATGTCTTGACTATATTTTATAAACAATGACCTGTTCTCCAACACCAATAACCACAGAACTTATTGTTTGAATGTATTAATTGAGTTGTGTTACTGGGAAATATAGATTAGATTTCCTCAAACACTCTGCTGCAGTCTCTCCCTGTGAATCTCAGCATCTCTTCTCACTGTGCTGAATCCTCCCTCTCCTCATCCATTGCTGCAGTTTATCCACTTCCCCAGACCATCTGCTCCTGTCTCCCCTCCAGCTACAACATGTCCTTTTCGCTCTCTCCCTCCCAATCTCACTCACTGTCTCATCCTCCAGCTTCCTCGTCTAACCTGATAGGAACACAGGAACGTGGGGCAGGAGAAGGCCATTCAGGCCTTCGAGCCTGCTCTGTCATTCTAGTTCATGGCTGAAAGGTTTGCACCCTTTTTGCATTTGGTAACAGCCCCTGTCAGTTCTCTGAACAGACAGCAGAAAACCAGCTGCACATTCCGCTGTTCCCAAACCTTCCCAAAAAACAGTCTGGAGACAAATTCCCATTTAACCCATTGAATTCCATCTCTGTGAAACCCCTTCTCATTTCCGCACTGGTACTGCATCCTCACTCAGAACTTCCAGTAGATCCGGTGTTGACCATAATCACTTTCTGTATCAATTTCCCATTTCATTATTAATAATTGTGTTTCAAACATTTCACAGTTGCAAAGCACTGCCCAGGTCAATGAACCAGTTTTCACTGCTCGGTGCAGCAACAAAGCTGGAGATTTCAGTCCAGATCCTGTCAAACTGTTGCTTTGTCTCCAGGTCTGATCAGTAATTTCTCTGCTTCCTTTTCTCTCTCTTCCAGTTAACTTGGTGGCGATTGTGATCCTGTCCCGAGGAAAGTGCGGTCTCTCTAAATGTATCACTGTCTACCTGGTGGCAATGTCAGTTTCTGATCTCCTGGTTGTTATCACTGGTCCCATATTGAACTGGGTTGTTTTCATTTATTTCCCACATTCATTCTTGAGAATTACTCCAGTGTGTTCTCTCAGTACCGTTCTGAGTTCTGCAGCCACATTTAGTTCCGTCTGGCTCACAGTCACTTTCACCTTTGATCGATTTGTGACCATTTGTTGTGAGAAGCTGAAAACAAAATATTGCACTGAGAAAACGGCGGCTGTGGTTGTTGGAACAGTGAGTGTGCTGGGCTGTTTACTGTCTGTCCCAATTTACTTCGTATATAAACCAAAGTACGTTATTGATACTGTTCCCATGGAATGTAGCTTTAAACTGAGCTTCTATATTTCCCCCACATGGGCTGCATTGGACTTGTCTCACTACATTTTAACTCCTTGTGTCCCGTTCATTCTGATTTTGCTGCTCAATATTCTGACAGTCAGACGTATTTTATTCATCAGTAAAGTCCGCAAGGGATTCCAGGGCCACAGCAATGGAGAGAATCACAAGGACCCAGAGATGGACAATCGGAGAAAATCAATTATTTTACTCCTCAGTATATCCGGCAGTTTTATACTGTTATGGGTGACCCGGGTTGTGTATAACATTTCTAGGCGAATTGCAGATATTCAGTCTTATTACTCCCACACTGACCCTCACAATATCACACATCACACATCACTAATGCTGCAGCTTCTCAGTTCCTGCACCAACACGTGTATTTACGCTGTTACCCAGAATAAATTCAGACAGGAGCTGAAGAAGGGGGTGAAATACCCTCTCAATACCATGGTTAAATTATTGAAATCATAGAAAGAGCTGAAGGGTTTCAAACACTGGAACTAAATCCCATTTCATATTCCATTCCCTACACTCCCCACAGGACAGAAAGTGCATTTTATATTCACAGCACTGAGCCCTGAAATTATTTTAAATCTGATTCTGAGATTTACGTTTTATTGATAATCTGACCTATTGAGGCGGGACATCCTTTGCAGATGATTCATGACTTTGTTTTCTCAAAAAAAGCGTCACTGAAAAGCTCAGCTGGATTCAACTAAACTCACCCTGGACCCACAGCAAAATGGACAGAGCTGCAACTCACAGTGATTGTGAAATGGTGAGAGGGGCTTAAACCGCAGTGAGACAACGACACCAGCAGATGGAGATGGTAAGAGGGGACTGTAACGGCTGTGAGTCAGGGACACCAGCAGATGAAGATGGTGAGGGGTGCAGTAACTGAAGTTAGAAAGGGACAACAGCAGATGGAGATAGTGAGAGGGGACAGCAACTGCAGTGAGACAGGGACACCAGCAGATGAAGATGATGAGAGGGGACTGTAACGATAGTGAGACAGGGACACCAGCAGATGAAGATGGTGAGAGGGGGCAGTAACTGCAGTGAGACAGGGACACCAGCAGATGAAGATGATGAGAGGGGACTGTAACGATAGTGAGACAGGGACACCAGCAGATGAAGATGGTGAGAGGGGGCAGTAACTGCAGTGAGACAGGGACACCAGCAGATGAAGATGATGAGAGGGGACTGCAACGATAGTGAGACAGGGACACCAGCAGATGAAGATGTTGAGAGGGGGCATCAACTGAATTTCGATACGGAAACGAGAAGATGGAGGTGGTGAGAGGGGCAGTAACTTCAGTGAAGCAGCGACACCAGCAGATGGGAACCATAATTTTAGCATGGCACTTAAACTGCTACAGGAAATATTTAATCATCTTAATTTCAAGAATCAATTAATGGGTAGTTGAACGGTAGACCTTTCAAGACTGAGCCTCACTACCGTGACCCAGTCAGAACTGAAACATCACCTATATCCTCACTCACCTACATTCATTACCGTTCCAGCATCACCTTGATTTTAATGCTCTCATCCTTGTTTTCAAGACCCACCATAGTCTCTCCTGTCGCTATCACTGGAACCTCCTCTAGCTCTCCAATCTTCACCTGTCTGACATGACATAAATAGCAAAATGTGTGGATGTTTTGTGTCTGCATTCAGAAAACAGCAACATACATTATGTGATTGGAATATTACAAATTGATTTACACTAGTATTGTAGGACGAACAACTTCAAAATAATTATTCACAAGTGTCGTCCTACGTAACTACAGATTCGACCAGATAATGAAATAAATGCCAACACACTTGAGTTTGTTGGAGTACCTTAAGCTTTACTCTGTATGGCTTTCAAAAATTAAACATTACACATGCAGTACAAGATTAAAGATTACACATTGGTTAGTTTACATAGAATTCCAGTAAATTAGCACTAAAATCCCAGGGAAAAATCAATTCTGCAAATGATGCCCACAGACTCTCACCTAGTCTGTGTCTTTAATCTCAACAAGTTCCCACTGATCGATGATCAGTCGTTCAGGAGGGATCTTCTTCCAATAGCTGGCACGGCTGTCTGGACTGCAGCGTATATAAAGGACAGGGAGCCCCTTATATCCAGGACTGACCCTCACTCTCCCTTCGTGCACCATGTCACTGGGCTCAGTGTTAGTTTCTTTCCTTGCATGATCAATCACTGTGTGTGATCAATATCTTTTCCTATACCCCATCCCACTGCACACAAACCCCACGTACACATTGCATTTGCTTCCACATTCCAAGCCTCACTTGTACCTAATTTACTGTAATTAAAGGATCTATTTTATAATCCATATCCTGCCTTGTAATTCCAGGCCTTTGGTCTTATCTTCGGAATGCAGCATATAGGATTTTCCATAGCGATGTCTGTTAAGTGTTGACTTGTAAAAGTGAATTGACCATTTCATATTTTTAGCCCTTGTGTTCCACAAAGATCAACAAACAAATTCAACAGTGCCCACTTGAACTTCATCTCATCGCAAGTGAGAGATTATCCAGATTATCCACTTTTGACCAAAAAGGGATAGAGCAGGGTACTTTCGAAATGGGGAGAGGTTAAGTACAGTGGATGTCCAAAGAGACTTGGGGGTTCAGGTGCTTACATCTTTAAAATGCCACGAGCAATTGCAGAAAATAATCAAAAGGACTAATGGAATGCAAGCCTTTATATCCTGAGAATTGGAGTATAAAGACACAGAGGTTATGCTGCAGTTGTACAAAACTCTGGTTAGACCCCACTTGGAGTACTGTGAACGGTTCTGGGCACCATACCTTAGGAAGGATATAATGGCCTTGGAGGGAGTGCAATGTAGGTTGACAAGAATGATAACTGGACTACAGGGGGTATGTTACGAGGAGAGATTACACAAATTAAAGTCATAGAGTCATACGGCCGTACAGCAGAGAAACAGGCCCTTCGGCCCACCGCATCCATGCCGACCATAATGCCTATCTATACTGATCCCACCTGCCTGCATTAATTTCATATCTCTCTATGCCTTGCTCATTCAAGTACCTGTCCAGATGCCTCTTAACAGTTCCTGCCTCAACCACCTCCTCAGGCAGCTCATTCCAGATACCCACTAAAGTTTGTGTGAAAAATTTACGCCTTTGATCCCCTTTAAACCTCCTCCCTCTCACCTTAAATCTATGCCGTCTTGTTTTAGTCACCCCTACCATGGGAAACAGACTCTGGCTATCTACCCTATCTATGCCTCTCATAATTTTATATCTCTCTATCATGTCCCCTCTCAGCCTCCTTCGCTCCAGGGAAAACAGACACAGCCTATCCAATCTCTCTTTAGAACTCAAGCCCTCCAAACCAGGCAATATCCTTGTGAATCTTTTCTGCACCTTCTCTAGCTTAATCACATCTTTCCTGTAGTGCAGCGACTAGAACTGCGCACAGTACTCCAAATTCGGCCTAACCAACATTATGTGCAATGGTAACATGACGTCCCAACTCTTGTACTCAATGCCTCGGCCGATGAAGGCAAAAATGCCTTACACCTTCTTCACCATCCTGTCTACCTGTGTGGACTCTTTCACGGAACTTAGTACTTGCATCCCAAGGTCTCTCTGCTCAACAACGATCCCCAGGGCTCTGCCATTCATTGTATATGTCCTACTCTGGTTTAACTTCCCAAGATGCATCATTTCACACTTGTCTGCATTAAATTCCATTTGCCACCTACTTGCCCATTTTCCCAGTTGATCTATATCCTGTTGTAATCCTAGGCAACCTTCGTCACTGTCCACTATGCCACCAATTTTGGTGTCATCTGCAAACTTACTAATCATGCCCCTTACGTTTACATCCAAGTCATTAATATATATGACAAACAGCAGAGTGTCCAGCACCGATACCTACGGCACACAACTGGTCACCGGCCTCCAATCCGAATAACAACCCTCCCCACCACCCTCTGCCTCCTATCACCAGGCCAATTTTGTATCCAGTTTGCTAGTTCACCCTGGATCCCATGTGTTTGAACCTTCTGGACCAGCCTACCATGCAGGACCTTGTCAAAGGCGTTGTTAAAGTCCATGTAGACAACGTCCATCGCCCTGCCCTCATCAATCCTGATGGTCACCTCCTCGAAAAACTCAAATTCGTGGGAAATGATTTCTCACGCACAAAGCTGTGCTGACTATCCCTAATCAGACCATGCCTTTCCAGATGCATATATATCCTGTGTCTCAGAATCCCTTCCAATTGCTTTCCCACCACTGATGGAAGGCTCACCGGCCTGTAGTTCCCTGGCTTATCCCTGCCGCCCTTATTAAATAAAGGCACAACATTAGCTATCCTCCAGTCTTCTGGTACCTCACCTGTGGCTCACGATGGTACAAAACTCTCTGCCAGGGCCCCAGCAATCTCCTCCCTTGCTTCCCATAGCATCCGAGGATACACCTGGTCAGGCCCTGGGGATTTATCCACCTTAATGTGCTTCAATACCTCCAATACCTCCTCCTTTGTAATGCTGTTATGCTCCAGGATAACGGTGTTCCCTCCCTTTAACTCACTAGCTTCCATGACCTTCTCCACGGTAAATGCAGACGAGAAATATTCATTTAAGACCTCGCCCATTTCCCGTGGCTCCACACATAGATTGCCAAACTGATCCATAAGGGGACCTTACTCTCTCCCTAGCTACCCTTTTACTCTTAATATACTTATAGAATCTTTTAGGATTCTCCTTTATCTTATCTGCCAGGGAAATCTTATGGCACCTTTTCTCCCTCTAATTTCCTTCTTAAGAGTACTCCTACATCCCCTATACTCACCGAGGCCTGTTTTCGCTAGAATTTAGAAGGTTCAGGGGTGGTCTGACCGAAGTCTTCAAGATATTAACAGGAAAAGGCAGGCTAGTTAGGATAAACTAATTCCACTAGTTGGAGATTCTAAAACTAGGGGTCATAGTCGAAGAATTAGGACCAGACCATTCAGGAGAGATGTTCGGAAGCACTTCTTCACAAAAAGGGTGGTAGAGGTTTGGAACTCTCTCCAACAAACAGCAGTTGAAGCAGGATCAGTTGTTAATTTTAAATCTGAGATAGATAGATTTTTGTTTAGCAGAGATTTTAAGGCATATTGGCGAAAGGCAGGTATATGGAGTTAGGCCGCGGATCATCCATGATCTCATTGAATGGCGGGACAGGCTCGAGGGGCTGAATGGCCTACTCCTGTTCCTAACTTCGTATGTTCCTATGTTTTATGTGCATTCTCACAGGATAGCAGGCATAATTGTAGTCGCGGTATGCAATTGAATATTGATTAGTTATATTGTCATTTCAGTTGTTTCAGTCCATATTTACAGTACGCAAAGTACTGAGGCAAAATTTCACTGGCACAACATTCTCACCAAATACTAAAGCATTCCACAATGAAAGACTCACGAATTCAACACAAGTTTTCTTTTCTGATTCTTGCTGGTCTGTTCTGATTCTCTGAGGGATTACTGATGCTTCTCCTCCACATGAGAACATAGAACATAGAACATACAGCACAGAACAGGCCCTTCGGCCCACAATGTTGTGCCGATCCTTTGTCCTCTGTCAAGGACAATTTAATCGATACCCCATCATTCTCCTTTATCCATATACCTATCCAAAAGCCTTTTGAAAGTCCCTAAAGTTTCTGACTCAACAACTTCCCCGGGCAAGGCATTCCATGCCTCGACCACTCTCTGGGTAAAGAACCTTCCCCTGACATCCCCCTTATATCTCCCACCCTTCACCTTAAATTTATGACCCCTTGTAACGCTTTGCTCCACCCGGGGAAAAAGTTTCTGACTGTCTACCCTATCTATTCCCCTGATCATCTTATAAACCTCTATCATGTCACCCCTCATCCTTCTCCTTTCTAATGAGAAGAGGCCTAGAATGTTCAGCCTTTCCTCGTAAGACTTATTCTCCATTCCAGGCAACATCCTGGTAAATCTCCTCTGCACCCTCTCCAAGGCTTCCACATCCTTCCTAAAATGAGGCGACCAGAACTGCACACAGTACTCCAAATGAGGCCTTACCAAGGTCCTGTACAGCTGCATCATCACCTCACGGCTCTTAAATTCAATCCCTCTGCTAATGAACGCTAACACCCCATATGCCTTCTTCACAGCCCTATCCACTTGAGTTGCAACTTTCAATGATCTATGCACATAGACCCCAAGGTCTCTCTGCTCCTCCACATGCCCAAGAACCCTACCGTTAACCCAGTATTTTGCATTCATGTTTGTCCTTCCAAAATGGACGACCTCACACTTTTCAGGGTTAAACTCCATCTGCCACTTTTCAGCCCAGCACTGCAACCTATCCAAGTCCCTTTGCAGACGACAATAGCCCTCCTCGGTATCCACAACTCCACCAACCTTTGTATCATCTGCAAATTTACTGACCCACCCTTCGACTTCCTCATCCAAGTCGTTAATAAAAATCACAAACAGGAGAGGACCCAGAACTGATCCCTGCGGCACGCCACTGGTAACTGGGCTCCAGGCTGAGTATTTACCATCTAAGACCACTCTCTGCCTTCTATCAGTTAGCCAATTCTTAATCCAACTGGCCACATTCCCCACTATCCCATGCCTCCTGACTTTCTCCATAAGTCTACCATGGGGGACCTTATCAAATGCCTTACTAAAATCCATGTACACCACATCCACTGGTTTACCCTCATCCACTTGCTTGGTCACCTGCTCAAAGAATTCAATCAGGCTTGTGAGGCAAGACCTACCCCTCACAAAACCGTGCTGACTGTCCCGAATCAAGCAGTGTCTTTCCAGATGCTCAGAAATCCTATCCCTCAGCATCTTTTCCATCAACTTGCCTACCACCGAAGTAAGACTAACTGGCCTGTAATTCCCAGGGTTGTTCCTATTCCCTTTCTTGAACAGGGGCACAACATTTGCCACCCTCCAATCACCTGGTACCACCCCCGTCAGCAGAGAAGATGAAAAGATCATTGCCAGCGGCTCTGCAATTTCATCCCTTGCTTCCCATAACATCCTTGGATATACCCCGTCAGGCCCGGGGGACTTGTCTATCTTCAAGTTATTCAAAAACCCCAACACATCTTCCCTCCTAACGAGCACTTCCTCGAGCTTACCAGTCTGCTTCCCACCGTCCTCTTCAGTAGACTTCAGAAGTCGTCCAAATCCCGTGTGCCAGTCCTGCTCCCAAACCCGGCATCCACTTACATTAAGGCAAGTGGGACAGGAGCGTCTCAGTGACTGAGGCTGGTGAGTCTTGAGCCTGACCTGGGTACATTGAGTGACCGGGGTTAATCCAACACTCCAGGGACAGTTTAAAAGGAGCTTTACTTTCTCTTTAACCTATGTAGTACCTTCTCTGAATGTATCCCATGGGACAGGGTAGACATGGGGAAGTTATTCCTTCAAGTGCATGTCCATGTTTTTTAAATGTGATGAGAGTTTCTGTCTCTAACACCCTTTCAGGCTGTAAGTTCCAGTCCCCCACCAGCCACTGGGTGAAAAAGAAAATGCTCAGTGACAGGGTAGACATGGAGAAATTATTCCCTGAAGTGCCTATCGAACCATCGGAACATATCTTTCTCTGCCATTGACTGTTCCTCTCTCTCTGTCTCTCCCCCTCTCTCTATCTCTCCAACTCTCTCTCTCTGTCTGCCTGTCTCTCTGCTTCGCCCGCTTTCTCTGTCTCACTTTCTCTATTTCTCCACCTCTGTCCATGATTTTCTCTGTGTGCCCCTCACACCATCTCTCCCTCTCTCTCTTTTCATCTTTCTCTCCCGCCCTCTCTCCTTGGACAGCAATGCTTTCAGCCATTTCGTGCGTAATTTCGAATCTGTAACTCTTACCCTTGCTGGGAATGTCATTGTAGTTTGAAAATATGAAACACAGATCCAATACTCACTCATAAAACTCTTACACTAAAGCCCCAATACTGGACTTGACAGAACATCGGGATTATTACTGAGGTTCTGTCAAGGTCTCCTCACACCGTATCTCACTTTTCCCCACTTGTAAAGTCTATCCGTTCTAATAATATTGTTTCAACAACATTATTTGTAAAGTAAATATAAATAAGTGGCTCAGCAACATGTTTTGGACTCCGCAGCCAGTGGGAATATTTACTCCCTGCATATCCTGTCAGTTTCCCTTGTTATCTTGAAAATCTTCATCAAATCACCCCTTTACCTTCTAAATTCCAAGGATACAGAGTAAAGCTCCGTCTACACTGTCCCATTAAACACTCTCAATCTAAGCACAGTGTGGGGTTACGCACAGAGTAAGGTTCCCTCTGCACTGGCCCATCAAACACTCACAGGGAATGGGGAGTATGGGGTTAGATACAGTGTAAAGACATGGGCGCTAGCATCATAAACTGATAATGGGTCTTGTGCAGTTCAACCTGAGGCTGGGTGAAACACAGCATAAGCAGAGACCTGGCCGAGTGTGACAAACTGAGAAGTTGTCCAGTGCAGTAATCATGGGGGAAGGTTCTGGTGTTTTATGAACATAGGCAGGATCTGGTGCAGTAATATCTGAAACAAATTGTTGGTCTCAAACTGACGAATCGTGGGGTTAATTGATTTGGGGATGGAGTGCAATGTATCCTGTTAGCTGATAACACAAATTGAGGTGAGACTAAGCTTTAAGGAGGACACAGAGAAAATTTAGAATATAGAGTATTGACAGGTTCAGTGAGTGGACAAAAAAGTTCCTGATGGAATATACTGTGGAGAAAAGTCAGGTATTCACGGGCTGAAAGTGAATGTCCTTGGCATTGAACAGATAGTGTTTTATCGACCAGATTATTTTCCAGCGTCCAAGCTGCTGTTGGAATGTGTTTGTTCAGGTGAGTGTAACGAATAGCAATAATCAGGGCTATAACCATGTCAGTGGAGACTTATCCCCTGTATAAATCAGCACGCATTTGAATGGATCAGCTCATAGTGCTGGGGCTGTGGGTTCCAGGCTGACAGAAGTCTCTGATTCTCACAGAAATGGGATATTTCGTAATTCTTCAGATCGTCTCCATTTATTATCCTGTACTTGAAACAGTTGGAGTTCCTTGTAAGACTATATATCAGTTGTTAATGATGTGAAGCGGTTTCAACTGTGCTGCTGGGCTCGGTATTATTTCTCACTGTGTGTGTTACACAGTCACCTGTACTTTTCCAGCAATTTATCGATGGAATCTGCTCATTTTCTACTCTTCCAGTCTTGCCGGAGCTGCATTAAGTCTTGAATGGTATTGGTTTAAGTAACCCTGGCATAGTTACTTTAATATTCTCTGTATTGAATGTGTTTGAATCAGGTGCCTCAGTTAGGATCAAAAATCAGACCAACAAGGTATTTTCAGTTTCATGATGTGGAACTAACCCATCCTGGAATTTTATTTTATGAATGTTTTTCCAGTGATTGATACAGAAACATTTCATGGTCTCAGTGTTACACGGGGACAGCCCAATGCCCTCCCTCCCCCATAATATGGTGCAATTTAACTGGGATTTCAATGTATTTATTTGTTATCACTGTTAAAAAATACTATTTCATTCTGTGTGTGTCTGACGCTGCTTCAGAGGTCTGGCTACTGAAATGAGTTTGCTGCTGACACTTTCACATCTCCTTCTTACTTCACGTTGGGGCCTCACTGTCACTGGAATACATTGTAAAATAGAAAGTATTGATGTGATGTTTTATTGGTTTACACTCTATCAGTTGGAATCAAGATTCTTGCCATTTATATGTTGATTATCAGCTGCAGCGCTGATGTTGGTGTTTCATTAATTAAACAACCACATTCTAATGGTGTGCTTTATCATTCCAGGAGAAGGAGTTTCAATGAGTAAGATTTGTCTGGAAGAAGCTTTCGATCCTGGAGGTGAATAGGTGGAGACTTGGGTGCTCTGTAGACACATTACATTATTCACAGATGTTTCACCATTGAACAACGTGATTATGAGAATAGAATCATTGAACACGGGGCTGGTGAACAGAACACAGGCACAGAATGTTAGGAATAAATCGTATGTGAAAAGTGGCGTTCAGCATCAGTTTGCAGGATGTGAGTACTCCAGAGAGATGGGGACTGAGAAAAGGAGCAGGGAGAATGTAACCGAGGGAAAGAGATAACCAGAAGGAAGGAGAAAGAAGCAGTGGTGAAAATAATTCACTGACATAGAGTGCTGGAATATCCAGAGTAATTAGTGAGAGAAACTCAGAATGAAGTTGTCAGTTGCCAGATTGGGTTAATTTTACTGTTGGACTTGCTCCTCTGTGTTTTTTTCTGTCAGGTCCTCATTTTGTTTTGCAGAAAGTTCCTATTCTTTACTTGCTGACTGAACAAGCAGAATAAAATCAGTTCTTCACTGATGGTAATTCATTATTTAAATACAACACTTTAATATCTCTGTGACTGCTGAATTCAATAAAGAGCAAGGTTTATATCAGAAATATATTTAAATTTGTATTTTCTTGACTGTACAAACTAAATGTATTGACTATATTGCATAAACAATGAACTGTTCTCCAACACCAATAACCACAGAGATTATTGTTTGAATGTATTAATTGTGTTGTTTTACTGGGATCTATAGATTAGATTTCCTCTAACACTCTGCTGCAATCTCTCTCTGTGAATATCAGCCTCTCTTCTCGCTGTATTGAATCCTCTGTCTCCTCATCCATTGTGTCAGTTTATTAACTTTCTCAAACGATCTGCTGCAGTCTCCCCTCCAGCTCCAACATGTCATTTTCCTTCTCTCCCTCCCAATCTCACTCATTGCCTGATCCGCCAGCTGCCTCGTCCTACCTGATAGGAATACAGGAACATAGGAGCAGGAGGAGGCCATTCAGCCCTTCCAGCCTGCTCTGCCATTCTGGATTGTGGCTGATATGAACATTCACACTCACCGCAACAGCTCTCAGCCTTTCCCATTTTGCACCAGCCCCTGTCGGTACTCTGAACCCACAAAACCAAACCATATGCACGTCCCGCTGTTCCCAAACCTTCCTGACCAACAGTCTGGAAACATTTCCCATTTAACCCATTGGATTCCATCTCTGTAAAACCCCTTCTCATTTCCCCACCGGAACTGCATCCTCACTAAGTTTTTCCAGTTATTCCGGTGTTGACTTTATTCACTTTCTGCATCAATTACCTAATTCATTATTAATAATTGTGTTTCTAACATTTCACTGTTTCAAAGCCCTGCGCAGGTCAATGAATCAGTTCTCACTGTACAATGCAACAACAAAGCTGGAAATTTCAGCCCAGATCCTGTTAAACTGCTGCTTTGTCTCCAGGTCTGATCAGTAATTTTTCTGCTTCCTTTTATCTATCTTCCAGTTAACTTGGTGGCGATTGTGATCCTGTCCCGGGGACAGTGCGGTCTCTCCAAATGTATCACTGTCTACCTGATGGGAATGGCAGTGTCTGATCTCCTGGTCATTAGCACTGATCTCATATTTAACTGGATTGTTTTAATTTATTTCACAGATTCATTCCTGAACATTACTCCCATGTGTTCACTCATTGCCGTTCTGCTTAATGCAGTCACAGTTATTTCTGTTTGGCTCACAGTCTCTTTCAACTTTGATCGCTTTGTGGCCATTTGTTGTGAGAAGCTGAAAACAAAATATTACACTGAGAAAACAGCGGCTGTGGTTGTAGGAACAATGCATATGCTGGGCTATGTAGAGTCTGTCCCAATTTACTTTATATTTAAGCTAAAGTATATTATTGATAATGTTCCCATGGAAGGTATCTTTACACCGAGCATCTATACTTCCCCCATATGGGCCGCATTGGAATTATCTCACTACGTTTTTATCTCTTGTGTCCCTTTCTTTCTGATTTTGCGGCTCAATGTTCTGACCGTCAGACGTATTTTATTCAGAAGTAAAGTCCGCAGGTGTTCCAGGGCCACAGCAATGGAGAGAATCACAAGGACCCAGAGATGGAGAATCGGAGAAGTCAATTATTTTACTCCTCAGTATATCCGGCAATTTTATATTGTCATGGATGACCCTGGTTGTGTTTAACCTTATTAGATGAATTGCAGATATGCAGTCTTTCTACACCGACATTAACCCTGATGGTATCACTGATCACACATCAAGGATGCTGCAGCATCTCTGTTCCTGCACCAACCCGTGTATTTACACTGTGACTCAGACTAAATTCAGACAGGAGTTGAAGAAGGCGGTGAAATACCCTCTCAATCGCATTGTTAAATTAGTGAAATCACAGAAAGAGCTGAAGTGGTTCAACTCTGGAACTAAATCCCATTTCATATTCCAGTCACTACACTCCCCACCGGACAGAAATTACATTTTATATTCAAAGCACTGAGCCCTGAAATGATACTAAATCTGATTTTGAGGTGATGTTTTATTGAACATCTGACCTACTGAGGCAGGAATTCCTCTCGCAGAAACATCATGAATTGTTTCTCAAAAAAAGCATCACTGAAAAATCAGCTATTTCGACTAAACTCACCCTGAACCCACAGCAAAATGGAAAAAGCTGCAAATCACAGTGATTGTGAGATGGTGAGAGGGACAGAAACTGCAGTGAGACAGAGACACCAGCAGAAGCAAGCCATAAATTTAGTATGGCAAATAAACTACTACAGGGAAAATTTAATCATCTTAATTTCAAGCATCAATTTATGGGTAGTTGAAAGGTGGACTACATCTGCAGGAAGTGTACCCAGTTGCAGCTCCTCACAGACCGCATGGATCAGTTGGAGCGGCAACTGGATGCACTTAGAAGCATGCAGGTGGTGGAAAGCGTCATAGACAGGAGCTTTAGAGAAGTGGTTACACCCAAGGTGCAGGTAGATAGATGGGTGACCGCTAGAAGTGGCAGGCAGTCAGTGCAGGAATCCCCTGTGGCTATCCCCCTCTCTAACAAGTATACCGTTTTGGATACTGTTGGGGAGGGATGGCCTATCAGGGGAAAACAGCAGCGGCAGCCAGAGCAGTGGCACCATGGCTGGCACTGTTGTTCAGCAGGAAGGGACAAAGCGCAGAAGAGCAATAGATATAGGGGACTCTATAGTCAGGGGCACAGATAGGCGCTTCTGTGGAAGTGAAAGAGACTCCAGGATGATATGTTGCCTCCCTGGTGCCAGAGTCAAGGATGCCACTGAACGGACAGGGGTATTTCTGAAGGGGGAGGGTGAACAGCCAGGAGGAAAGTTAAAATACAGGACATCTAGGGTTGCAGTCTCGGGATGACTCCCTGTGCCATGTGCCAGTGAGGCTAGGAATAGTAAGATAGTGCAGCTAAACACTTGGCTGAACAGCTGGTGTAGAAGGGAGGGTTTCAGATATCTGGACCATTGGAATCTCTTCAAGGACAGATGGGACCTGTACAAGAAGGATGGGTTGCATCTAAACTGGAGGGACACTAATATCCTGGCTGCAAGGTTTGCTAGCGTCACTCAGGAGGGTTTAAACTAATGTGGCAGGGGGTGAGAACCAGAGCAATAGGACAACTAGTGAAATAAATGAGGAGGACATAGTAAATAAGGCCAGTAGGACTAAGAGGAAGAGCAGGCAGGGAGATGTTGCGGAGCACAGCGGGACTGGTGGTCTGCAGTGCATTTGTTTCAATGCGAGAAGTATAACAGGTAAGGCAGATGAATTTAGAGCTTGGATTAGTACTTGGAAATATGATGTTGTTGTTATTGCAGAGACTTGGTTGAGGGAAGGGCAGGATTGGCAGCTAAATGTTCCAGGATTTAGAAGCTTCAGGCGGGATAGAGGGGGCGTTAAAAGGGATGGGCGGTTGCATTACTGGTTAAGGAGAATATCACAGCTGTACTGCGCGAGGACACCTCGGAGGGGTCATGCAACGAGGCAATATGGGTGGAGCTCAGGAATAGGAAGGGTGCAGTCACGATGTTGGGGGTTTACTACAGGTCTCCCAACAGCCAGCAGGAGGTAGAAAAGCAGATATGTAGACAGATTTTGGAAAGATGTAAAGGTAACAGGGTTGTGGTGGCGGGTGATTTTAACTTCCCCGATATTGACTGGGACTCACTTAGTGCTAGGGGGTTGGATGGGGCAGAATTTGTGAGGAGCATCCAGGAGGGCTTTTCGAAATAGTATGCAGATAGTCGAACTAGGGATGGGGCCGTTCTGGACCTGGTATTGGGGAATGAGCCTGGCCAGGTGGTCGAAGATTCAGTGGGGGAGAATTTCGGGAACAGTGACCATAATTCCATAAGTTTGACGGTACTTGTGGATAAGGATAAGAGTAGTCCTCGGGTGAAGGTGCTAAATTGGGGGAAGGCTAATTATAACAATATTAGGCAGGAACTGATGAATTTAGATTGGGGGCGGCTGTTTGAGGGTAAATGAACATCTGACATGTGGGAGTCTTTCAAACGTCAGTTGATTAGAATCCAGGACCTGCATGTTCCTGTGAGGAAGAAGGACAAGTTTGGCAAGTTTCGGGATGCTTCGATAACGCGGGATATTGTGAGCCGAGTCAAAAAGACAAAGGGAGCATTCATAAGGGCAGGAAGGCTAGGAACAGACGACGCACTTGAGGAATATAAGGACAGTAGGAAGGAACTTAAGCAAGGAGTCAGGAGGGCTGAAAGGGGTCATGAAAAGTCATTGGCAAACAGGATTAAGGAAAATCCCAAGTCTTTTTATACGTGTATAAAGAGCAAGAGGGTAACCAGGGGAAGGGTCGGTCCACTCAAGGACAGAGATGGGAATCTGTGTGTGGAGCCAGAGGAAATAAGTGAGGTTCTAAATGTGTACTTTGCATTAGTATTCACCAGAAAAGGGATTTGGTGGATGATGAGCCGAGGCAAGTGAGTGCAGATAGTCTCAGTCATCTCAGTATCAAAACGGAGGAGGTGTTGGGCGTCTTGCAAAGCATTAAATTAGATAAGTTCCCAGGGCCTGGTGGGAACTACCCTAGAATACTGAGGGAGGCAAGGGAAGAAATTGCTGGGGCCTTGACAGAAATCTTTGCATCCTCATTGGCCACAGGTGAGGTCCCAGAGGACTGGAGAATAGCCAATGTTGTTCCTTTGTTTAAGAAGCGTAGCAAGGATAATCCAGGAAATTATAGGTCACTGAGCCTTACGTCAGTGGTAGGGAAACTATTACAGAGGATTATTCGGGACAGAATTTACTCTCATGTGGAAACAAATTAACTTATTAGCGAGAGACAGCATGGTTCTGTGAAGGGGAATTCGTGTCTTACTAATTTGATTGAGTGTTTTGAGGAAGTGACGAAGATGATTGATGAAGCAAGGGCTGTGGATGTTATGTATATGGACTTCAGTAAAGCCTTTGACAAGGTCCCTCATGGCAGACTGATACAAAATGTGAAGTCACACGGGATCAGAGGTGAGCTGGCAAGATGGATACAGAACTGGCTCTGTCAGAGAAGACAGAGGGTATCAGCAGAAGGGTGTTTTTCTGATTGGAGGGATGTGACTAGTGGTGTTCCACAGGGATCCGTGCTGGGACTTTTGCTGTTTGTAGTATATATAAATGATTTGGAGGAAAGTGTAGCTGTTCTGATTAGTAAGTTTGCGGACGACACAAAGGTTGGTGGAGTTGCGTATAATTGAACATAGAACAGTGCAGCATCATACAGGTCCTTCGGCCCACGATGTTGTGCCAAACCTTTAACCTACTCTAAGATCTAAGTAACTACCTACCTTTCATTCTACTATTATCCATGTACCTATCCAAGAGTCGCTTAAATGCCCATAATGTATCTGCTTCTACAACCACCACTGGCAGCGCATTCCACGCACCCACCACTCTCTGTGTAAATAACCAACCTTTGACATCTCCCCGAAACCTTCCTCCAATCACCTTAAAATTATGCCCCCTGGTAATAGCCCTGTCCATCCTGTGAAAAAGTCTCTGGCTATCCACTCTATCTATGCCTCGCATTATATTGTACCCATAATGATGAGGATTATCAAAGGATACAGCAAGATATAGATCGATTGGAGACTTGGGCGGAGAAATGGCAGATGGAGTTTAATCCGGACAAATGTGAGGTAATACATTTTGGAAGGTCTAATGCAGGTGGGAGGTATACAGTAAATAGCAGTACACTTAGGAGTATTGACAGGCAGAGAGATCTGGGCGTACAGGTCCACAGGTCACTGAAAGTGGCAATGCAGGTGGATATGGTAGTCAAGAAGGCATCCGGCATGCTTGCCTTCATCTGTCGGGGCATAGAGTATAAAAATTGACAAGTCTTGTTGCAGCTGTACAGAACCTTAGTTCGGCCACAATTAGAATATTGCGTTCAATTCTGGTCGCCACACTACCAGTAGGATGTGGAGGCTTTGGAGAGGGTACAGAAGAGGTTTACCAGGATGTTGCCTGGTCTGGAGGGTATTAGCTATGAGGAGAGGTTGGAAAAACTCGGATTGTTTTCACTGGAACGACGAGGTGGAGGGGCGACATGACAGAGGTTTACAAAGTTATGAGCGGCATGGACAGAGTGGATAGTCAGAAGCCTTTTCCCAGATTGGAAGATTCAGTTACGAGGGGACATAGGTTTAAGGTGCGAGGGACATAGTTTAGAGGGGATGTGCGAGGCAAGTTCTTTACACAGAGGGTGGTGAGTGCCTGGAACTTGCTGCCGGGGAAGGTGGTGGAAGCAGGTACAATAGCGACGTTTATGAGACATCTTGACAAATACATGAATAGGAAGGGAATAGAGGGATATGAGCCCTGGAAGTGCAGAAGGTTTTAGTTTAGGCAGGCATCAAGATCGGCGCAGGCTTGGAGGGCCGAATGGCCTGTTCCTGTGCTGTACTGTTCTTTATTCCTTGTTGTTCTTTGACCTTTCAAGACTCAGCCTCACTACCGTGACCCAGTCAGAATTGAAACATCACCCATCTCCTCACTCACCTCCATCATTCACGTTCCGGCATCCCCTTGATTTTAAAGTTCTCATCCTTGTGTTCAAATCCCACCATAGCCTCTCCTGTCGCTATCACTGGAACCTCCTCCAGCTCTACAACCTTCCACCATTTCTGTACTCATCCTATTCTGGGCTCTTGGCCAACCTTGATTTTAGTTGTTCTGTCATTGATGTCCGTAACTTTAGCTTCGTCGGATGTAAATTCTGGAATTCTCCCCCTAAAACATTCCAACTTTCCACCCCTTTCCTTTAGACATCCCTTTAAAGACTAATTTTTTGTCTGAGCTTTAGGCCTCCTGTCCTC
Organism: Heterodontus francisci; assembly: GCF_036365525.1. Taxonomy (NCBI): domain Eukaryota; kingdom Metazoa; phylum Chordata; class Chondrichthyes; order Heterodontiformes; family Heterodontidae; genus Heterodontus; species Heterodontus francisci. The sequence goes on from NW_027140964.1 coordinate 122,168, forward strand.
ATATTTCCTGACGGTGCTTGGTGTCAAGTGCCTTGGAATATTTCACTGTGTTACTGATGCTATAGAAATGCAAGTTGTAGTATGGAACCATCTATTTTACTGGGTGGACTTCCCGATTGAGTATCCTGCAAATAGTTTGTTTTTTAATCCTCTTCTGCCTGTTCAATGGAAAATATACTCCCATTAATAAATAAGAACTGTGAAAGTTCTAAATTATTTTTTTTGTCGTTGTTGGTAACAGACATCTTTTTTGTTGCAGATGTGTTGAAAAGATAATTCTGTGAATCTAAAGCGCAAGGAGCATATAGGTCTAAGAATTCTAAAGAAAAAAACACAAACCCAGCAACAGTACTAAGTAGGAACATTTACAATGCAAGTGCCAGTACTGAAGACTGTTGCATAGCACATACCTGGGTTTGAGTAAAATGCGGTATTCCTTTTTGAAAATATCAGTGTTGCTTTGCTCAGCAAATCTGTTACTGACTGGACTACTTCCTGGACCTCAAATTTCAAACCAGTATTTTCAAATCACTGCTAGAAGTGGAATACCCTCAGGGTAGATATGAAATACCAGGCTAAGATGTGTCTTTTTTTAATTCTTTCATGACATGTGGGTGTCACTGTCAAGACCAGCATGCGTTGCCCATCCTTAATTACCCTTGACAACTGAATGGATTGTTAGGCCATTTCAGATGGCAGTTAAGAGACAACCACATTGCCGTGGGTCTGGAGTCACATATAGGCCAGACCAGGTAAGGATGGCAGATTTCCTTCCCTAAAGGGCATTAGTGCACCAGATGGGACAATCAACAGTTTCATGGCACCATTACAGAGACTAGCTTTGAATTTCAGCTTGCTATTAATTAATTGAATTTAAATCTCACCAGCTGCCGTGGTGGAATTTGAACCTCTGTCCTAAGGGCATTTGCCTGGACCTCTTGATTCCTGGTTCAGTGACAGTCACATTATGTCACCGTCTCCCCTTAATTGAAGAGGTAGAGAGGCAGTTCCGTAAAAGGAGGGATTTCCTGTCCTTAGGCCCCTGGCAGCTGAAAGCATGGCCACCAATGGTGGAGAGATTAAAATCGAAGATGCTCAAGAGGCCAGAAGTAGAAGAGTGTAAATATCTCTGGGCATTGTGGGGCTGGAGAAGATTACAGAGATGGGGAGGGACAAGGCTATGGAGGGATTTGAAAAAGAAGCATGAGATTTTTACCATTGAAGCTTTGCTTGACCGAGAGCTAGTGTAGGTCTGCGAGCACAGGGGTGATGGGTGAATGGAATTTGTTGCATGTGAAGATATGGGCATCAGAGTTTTGTATAACCTCAAGTTTACAGTGGGTAGAATGTGTCAGGAAGCCTGTAATGCATTGGAATTGTCTAGTCTAGAGGTAATGAAGGCATGGATGATGCTTTCAGCAGATGATCTGAGGCTGGGGCAGAGTCCGACTAAGTTACACTCGTGGAAACAGGTGGTCTTAGTGATGATGCAGATACTTGGTTGGAAGCTTATCCTGGGATCAAATATGACACTAAGGTTGCGAACGAACGATTGTCAGGAGGTGGATGGAGTCTATGACAAGGGAGCAGAGCTTGTGTGGGGACGAGCGCCGGCAATGTCTTCAGTCCTCTCAATATTTATTGGAGGAACTTTCTGCTAATCCAGTACTGGATGTCGACCAAGCAGTCTGTCTACATAAAAACAGTGGAAGGGCCGAGAGGTGTTGGTGTGGTTTTGCTGGCTGTCGCTGGCGTACATGTGCAAGCTGATGCTGTGTTTTCCGATAATGTCACTGAGGGTTATGTGAAGATGAGAAATAGTAGGGGATCAAGGAGAGATCCTTGGGGGACACCAGAGGCAAATGTGTGAACAAGAAGAGAAGCTATATAAGGTGACTCTCTCGCTATGGACCAGGCAAGTGCAGTCTTGCACAGCTGGCAGATGATGGACAAGTGTTGGGAAGGGAATGGTGTGCTCAGCCTTGTCAATGGCTGCAGAAATGTGGAACTGGACAGGGAGGGATGGTTTACCTTTGTCACAGTCACCTGGGATGTTATTTGTGACTTGGCGAGCCATTTTCATACTGTCACGAGGCGGACTTTAGCATGTGGTTCTGGGATATAAGGGCATGGATTTGGGAGGCGCCAACACATCAAGGACTGTGGAGAGGAAAGGGAAGTTGGAGCTGGCAAGTTTGCAAGGATGGATGTTATTCTGGTATTTTACTGATATTTCGGTGAAACTGTCAGTTTAAAATTAGGGTCATTAGTTTTGTGACCAAGCTTGGAACCTTTTTCCCATCCAAAACCAGGGCTGCTTATTTCATCTGCACAACATTGTCTGCCACTGCTCATATGTCATTCTCACCACCATTAAAACTGAACCATGCTTTCTTCAGCTCCAGCTTCACTGTCCAATATTTTCTTGCTGTTCTCCCAATCCCTTTCCTGTGTGAACTCCAATTTGCCCAAAACTCTAGGCTTGTACCTTATTCTATCAGTGTGCCTCGCTCTGATTTGATATGCTTTGATAATTTTTCCCTGAATATACTGAATTGATAAAAAATCTGTAAAACAAAAATCATTACAATTTTTTTCAAAATATTTGCAAGTTGACATTTCAGAAAGTGCAAAGGAAATCATTTCTCACCAATACAGAAGTGAGTTGCCTCACAACCCTTCCATTTCATTTTACATGCACTCTACATTTTACAGCAAACTCATACTTGGTGTATACAGCCAGAGGGGTTTCCCATGGGTCCAGCCCCTCGGTTCACTTTGGTGGGCGGACCTTACACAGTGGTCTTTCCCCATTGAGCCTTTGCGGTGGCTGCCCCTAGCTTTAGTGTGTCCCTCAGCACATAGACCTGGAACTTAGAATGTGCTAGTCTGCAACACTAGGTCGTGGACAACTATTTGCACTGGAAGACCAGCAAGTTTCAGGCAGCCCAAAGAGCGTCTTTCACTGAATTGATGGTCCTCCAGCAGCAGCTGATGTTTATCTCAGTGTCCGTTCCTGGGAACAGCCCATAGAGCACAGACGCCTGTGTATCAGATCTGGTTGGAATGCACCTCGACAAAAACCACAGCATCTCTTTCCACACCAGCTTTGCATCTTCCCCAAGACTGCAGTTGTCTTAGGCCCACACAAATTTTACACCTAAGTCCCTTCTGCCCCTGCTTAAAACAAACCTTTTGGTCATGCCAACTCCATAACTTGCACTGCGCAGCATCTGTTTTTGCCTCTGAGAATTACCTGAGGATGTTTCCCTAATTTTCCAATAATCTATAGGTACACTACACTGTTGATGATATAATTTGCATTTCTGTTGCATTTTTTTAGAACTGGAAATTTTACTGCTGTTTTGGATATCAAATGATTGTCCATGTAAAATGCAAATTAATTCAATTAGTAATTGATAGTCATTAAACTTTTATATTGAAATGCTTAACGATCAGTTACAAATAATTGTGATTGCTTTCATAAGTCAAAATGGAGGGGTCATGTCCCTCTCCTCGGTGAATACCGATGCAAAGCACTCATTGAGAATCTCACCCATTTTCTCTGACTCCACGCTTAACTTTCCTCATTTGTCCTTGAGTGGGCCAATCCTTTCTCTAGTTACCCTCTTGCTCCTTATATATGAATAAAAGGCTTTGGGATTTTCCTTAACCCTGTTTGCTAAAGATATTTCATGACCCCTTTTAGCCCTCTTAATTCCTCTTTTCGGATTGCACCTACAATCCCGATATTCTTTCAAAGCTTCGTCTTTCTTCAGCCGCCTAGACCTTATGTATGCTTCCTTTTCCCTCTTAGCTAGTCTCACAATTTCACCTGTCATCCATGGTTCCCTAATCTTGCCATTTCTACCCCTCATTTTCACAGGAACATGTCTCTCCTGCACGCTAATCAACCTCTCTTTAAAAGCCTCCCACATATCAAATGTGGATTTACCTTCAAACAGCTGCTCCCAATCGACATTCCCCAGCTCCTGCCGAATTGTGTTATAGTTGGCCTTCCCCCAATTTAGCACTCTTCCTTTAGGACCACTCTCGTCTTTGTCCATGAGTATTCTAAAACATACGGAATTGTGATCACTATTCCCAAAGTAGTCCCCTACTGAAACGTCAACCACATGGCCAGGCTCATTCCCCAACAACAGGTCCAGTATCGCCCCTTCCCGAGTTGGACTATTTACATACTGCTCTAGAAAACTCTCCTGGATGCTCCTTACAAATTCTGCTCCATCTAGACCTCTAACACTAAGTGAATCCCAGTCAATGTTGGGAAAATTAAAATCTCCTATCACCAGCACCCTGTTGCTCCTACATCTTTCCATAATCTGTTTACATATTTGCACCTCTATCTCACGCTCGCTGTTGGGAGGCCTGTAGTACAGCCCCAACATTGTTTCTGCACCCTTCCTATTTCTGAGTTCTGCCCATATTGCCTCACAGCTCGAGTCCTCCATAGTGCCTTCCTTCAGCACAGCTGTGATATCCTCTTTGACCAGTAATGCAACTCCTCCACCCCTTTTACCTCCCTCTCTATCCCACCTGAAGCATTGGTATCCTGGGATATTTAGTTGCCAATCATGCCCTTCCCTTAACCAAGTCTCAGTAATAGCAATAACATCATACTCCCAGGTACTAATCCAAGCCCTAAGTTCATCTGCCTTACCTATTACACTTCTTGCATTAAAACAAATACACCTTAGACCACCAGTCCCTTTGCTTTCATCATCTGCTCCCTGCCTACTCTTTCCCTTAGTCATGCTGACTTCATTATCTAGCTCCTTACAGGCTTTAGTTACTGCATCCTTACTCTCCACTGACCTTATTTGGTTCCCATCCCCCTGCCACATTAGTTTAAAGCCTCCCCAACAGCGTTAGCAAAAGCACCCGCAAGGACATTGGTTCCAGTCCGGCCCAGGTGTAGACCGTCCAATTTGTAATAGTCCCACCTCCTCCAGAACTGGTCCCAATGTACCAATAACCTGAACCCCTCCCTCCTGCACCATCTCTCAAGCCACGCATTCATCCTGACTATTCTTTCATTTCTACTCTGACTAACACGTGGCACTGGTAGCAATCCTGAGATTACTACCTCTGAGGTCCTACTTTTTAAATTGGCTCCTAACTCCCTAAATTCTGCTCGTCGGACCTCATCCCGTTTTTTACCCATATCATTGGTGCCTATGTGCACAACGAAAACTGGCTGTTCACCCTCCCCTTTCAGAATGTTCTGCAGCCGATCTGAGACATCCCTGACCCGTGCACCTGGGAGGCAACATACCATTCGGGAGTCTCGTTTCCGACCACAGAACCGCCTATCTACTTCCCTTACAATCGAATCCCCCATGACTATAGCCCTTCCACTCTTTTGCCCGCCCTTCTGAACAGCAGATCCAGCCACAGTGCCATGAACCTGGCTACTGCTGCCTTCCCCTGGAGAGCCATCTCCCTCAACAGTACCGAAAACGGTATACCTGTTGTGGAGGGAGATGACCGCAGGGGACACCTGCGCTGCCTTCCTGCTCTTTCTCTGCCTTTTAGTCACCCATTGCTTTTCTCCCTCAGCAACCCTAATCTGCGGTGTGACCAATTCGCCAAACGTGCTATCCACGACCTCCTCAGCATCGCGGATGCTCCAAAGTGAGTCCATCCGCAGCTCCAGAGCCGTCATGCGGTCTAACAAGAGCTGCAGCTGGACACACTTCCTGCATGTGAAGGAGTCAGGGACATCAGCCAAGTCCCTGAGCTCCCACATTGAGCAAGAGGAGCATGTCACGGGTCTGAGATCTCCTGCCATTTTTAATCTTAAGCTTAAACTTAGATAAATGAAAAAGGAATGAAAATTTTTTAACCAATCACACGATGAAACAAAAAAGAGAAATAGAAAAAGCCTTACCTTATCTGCACACAACCGAGTCCTTTTTTTTTGGTTAGAGGAGGAGGGTGGGTGGGAGACACTGCAGGTGTAGTATCTCGGGTTCAGAAACGGCCCAAATATATAGGGTGTTAGTTACCCAGCAGCCCCCTGGTCTCCGCCGAAAACAAAAGGAAATTAAGTTTACTTTAAACTGACCTTCCCAGCTGCTCACTCGCTCGCACTCTCGGCTCCCGAAAAAGCTGCTGCAATGAAAGGCAAGTTATTTTAAATGGCCCAAATATATAGGGTGTTACTTACCCAGCAGCCCCTTGGTCTCCGCCGAAAACAAAAGGAAATTAAGTTTACTTTAAACTGACCTTCCCAGCTGCTCACTAACTCGCACTCTCTGCTCCCGTTAACCAATTTGCTATCCGTGCTATATATTATCACCAAAGATATGCATCCTCATCCTTTTGGGTGGCACTTTATCGAATGTCTTTTGGAAATCCATGTCTCCTCCGTCTACTGGTGGCCCTTTATCCAGCCAGCTGGTAACATCCTAAACAATTCTAATAATTTTTTTCAATTGCAATTTCCCTTTGGTTAAGCAATTGTGACTTTGTCTGATCATGGCATGATTTTCGAAATGAATTGTTAAGGCTTCTGAATAATGGATTATAGCATTTCCCGATGACTGATGTCAGGCTAAATGAGCTGCAGTTCCTTCTTTTGGCCCTCTCCTTACTTGAATTGCAGTGCACATTTGTTAACTTCCAGTCCGCTAGGACCATTCCAGATTCTGGGAAATGTTGGAAATTCATAGCCAGCGCATTCACTATCGCTACAGCTACCTTCTTGGAACCCTCTGATGTCGGCCACTAGGTTCTGGGGATTTGTCAGATTTTAGTCCTTTAAGTTTCTCCAATAATTTTTCTCTCCTGATAATAATTACCATCATTTCCTGACTCTTGTTAGCCCTTTGGTTACTGTTGCGACCAAGGCGGGAGTAATGCACTGTTAATTCAGTCCCACTGCTCACAGGTCATAGCATATCGAATAAGTTTTCCCAGCCACCAAAGAATAGTCAAATTAAACACTTTATTTGGCGCCCAGAATGAAGCACACCAGACCAAATTTCTTTAAACAACAACAACATTAACTATTTATCAGAAAAGAAATGACAAGTCTTAACCACTAATAAAATAAATCTAAATATGCAAAAAAACCTCCTTATTTCCTTAACCTTCATGCACACAGACATACATACAAAAAGAAAAACAGTAAATCGGGGAGGGGGGGGGTGCGGGGGGAGATTTTTACTTTACAGCTGTTTCTCAGGAATAACAATGAAAACATAAAAAAATTGAATTTATCACGTTCTGGTTGAATGTTTTCAGTACAGTGAGGTGTCTCAGAGTCGAATAGTCGGATGCCACTCGAAGTGCCTCCAGCCGAGGTTGCACGAATAATCTGTGATGGCTATCACGACAGTTTGGCTAAAGCAGGCATCACACAGGCCTTTCAGTGAAAGTATAGCAACAGGTCTGCTTGGGTTTCGATGCAGCAGTCCAGCAGTAGAAGATTTCTTGAGAGTTCAGGATCTCCAAAAACATAGGATGCAACAAGAACAACTCCACTCTTGAGGCAGGGTTTCTTCAGAGACCGGAGGCAACAAGAATTTGCCACCTTTCACTTCCAGAGTTTCTTCTCAAGAGATGTAGGATTCCTTTACAGAGAGGGGTAACATTTCTCTGGGTCTTCCTCTCTTGATCCGTGCAAGTCAAAGTAAATATTTCAAAGCCTGCTGTTTGTCCAACTCACTGGCTTTTTAAAGTGTCCAAAGTGAAAAAAAAAACTTTCCTGAACATGGTCACATCTCCAGACACATAGTCTCCCCCTGTCACTCAAAAAAGCTGCTCTGAGGAAGGTCAAACCCCTGAGGTTTCCTTGATATTGCTTGCTTTCCTGTCTTTGTACAATTTCAGCTTCCTTTAAAAGCGCCCATAAAGTTCAGCTTTCAAAACATTGCAAAGATTTTAACCATTTGTAGGTGTATTCCACTGAGCAAAAATCCTGTTCTCAATTGTTTTCATAACACATAGAATTCTAAGCTCTATTTCAGGTATGCAACCTGTGTCTTCTGCTGTGAAGGTAGGGATAAAATATTTCTTCAATGTCTCTTCCATTTCTTAATTCCCCCGGTGATTTATCTTGACTCTGTCTCTAAGGGATCAATGTTTACTTTAGCTATTCGCCTCCTTTTCATATACTGGTAAAACGTCTCACAATCTGTTTTGGTGCTTCATACTAGTTTACTCTCTTATTCTACTTTTTCCCCTTTTGATCAAGGCTTCACCATAAAATAAAAACAAAATACTGCAGATGCTTGAAATCTGAAATAAAAGCAAAACGTGCTGGAAACACACAGCAGGTCTGGCAGCATCTGTGGAAAGGGAAATAGATTTAACGTTCATGTCTGTTACCTTACATCCGAACTGGCAAAGGTTAGAAATGTCATAGGCTTTGAGCAAGACAAAGGAGGAACATAGGAAATTAGAGCAGTAGTAGTCCATTCGGCCTCTCGAGCCTGCTTTGCCATTCAACTAGATCATGGCTGATCTTCCACCTCAATGCCATTTTCCCACATTATCACCATATCCATTGGTGTCTTTGATATCTGGAAATCGATAGATCCCAGTTTTGAACATACTCAATGACCTAACATCCACTGCCCTCTGGGGCAGAGAATTCCATAGATTCTCCATCTGCTGAGTGAAGAAATTCCTCATCATCTCAGTGACGAACGGTCTACCTCTTTTTCTGAGACTGTGTCCCCTGGTTCTCGAACCTCAGGCCAGGGGAAACATCCTTCCTGCATCTACCCTGTCAAGCCCTATAAATATTTTGTATGCTTCAATAAAATCACCTCACATTCTTCAAAATTCTAGAGAATAAAGGCGCAGTCTCCTCAACCTCTCCTCATAGGACTATCCTACTATCCCAGGAATCTGTCTGGTGAACTTTCGTTGCACTCCCTCTATGGAAAGTATATCCTTCCTTGGGTAAGCTGACCACAACTGTACACAATACTCCAGGTGCTGTCTCACCAAGGCTCTATACAAGTTCAGCAAGACTTCTTTACTCCTGTACTCAAATTCTCTTGCAATAAAGGCCAACATGTCATTTGCCTTCCGACTTGTTTGCTGCACCTGCACGTTCACATACAGTGACTTACGATCAAGGGCACCCAGGTCCCTTTGGACATCAACACTTCCCAATTTCTCACCATTTAAGAAATACTCTGCATTTCTGTTTTTGCTGCCAAAGTGGATAACTTCACATTTTTCCCCATTATATTCCATCTGCCATGCTGTTGCCCATTCACTTAGTCTGTCTAAATCTCCTTGAAGTCTTTTTACATCTTCCTCACAACTCCCACTTATTTTTATGTCATCACCAAAATTGGAAATATTACATTTGGTCCCCAGATCCAAATTCTTGATATAGATTGTGAATAGCTGGGGCTTAAGGTGCCAAGTAGATCAAAAGGGAAGATCTGTGAAAGGATGAAGGGTAGGTTGATGAATAAAAGTGATATCATGGAACATAAGTCAAAGGGAGTGCTAATAGTTGTCGTAAAAGGCAACACATTTGCCCAGAGAAAGTGTTCATGGCATTTCCGCTCGAAAACATAGCATGAAAAACAAGTTTAAGGTATTGACCTCTATGAAGAGCGCCTCATCAGTAGATGAGGTGCTATTCCTTGAGCTTGCTCACTGGAACACTGCAGCAGGCCGAAGAGAGAAACGTGGGCATCAGAGCAGGGTGGCGAATTAAAAGAGCAAGCAGCCGGAAGCTCAGGGTCATGCTTGCAGACTGAGCAGAGGTATTCCTCAAAGTGGTCACCCAATCTCCTTTCCATATCATGACTGTAGAGGTGACCGCATTGTGAGCAGCGAATACAGTACAGTGAATTGAAAGAAGAACAAATAAATCGCTGCTTCACCGGAAAGGAGTGTTTGGGCTGAAAAAAGAAAGTGCTGGAAATACTCAGCAGCTCTGGCAGCATCTGTGGAGAGAGAAACAGATTAAATATTTCAGATCTGTGACATTTCATCAGTCGACACTGTGTTTTTATATAGGGGTGTTTGGAGCCTTGGCTGGTGAGGAGACAGGAGGTGAAAGGGCCAGTATTAAGCCTACTACGATTACATGGGAAGGTGCCATGGAAAGCGGACAAAGTGGCTGGGTGATGGAACAATGGGCCAGGGCATCGTGGAGGGAAACAGTCTCTGCAGAATCATGACAGAGGATTGAAGGGGAAGTGTGTTCGGTGGTGGTATTACCCTGCAGGTGGAAGAAATAGCGGAGGATAAACCTTTGGATATGGAGGCTGCTGGGGAAAGTGAGAACGGGGGAACCCTATCATGGTTCGAGGAGGGAGAGGAAGGACTGAGGGATGAAGTGTGGAAATGAGTCGGTCATGGCCCTGTCGACCACCATGGGGGGAGATCCTGGTTTGCAGAAAATTGAAAAACATACAAGAAGCACTGCTGTGGAAGGTTGCATCATCAGTGCATATTCGTCAGAGAGGGAGAGAAATGGGAAGAATGGAATGGAGTTCTTCCAGCAGGTAGGGTGTGAGGAAGTTTAGTCAAGATAGCTGTGGGAGTCGGTGGTCTTATAATGAATATTAGTGGACAGCCCATGCCCAGAGTTTTATCGCAGTGCTGCCCTCACCCCTTCCCCTCCTGGAACAGCGACAGGGTTCCCATATTCTCACTGACTATCCTCAAGGTCTCACCCGTTTTGCTTCAAATATTATTTCTGAAACTTGACGTAAGTTTGCAGAATCCCTCTACTTTGACACTGTGTCCACACTGTGCCCTATTTTCTAAGTTTTCCCACCTTACCAGAAAAAAAAGGGTTCTAATAAAGCGAAGTAATAATTTACAATAATGAGTTCGTGCTTTGTTTACAATAGCAATATTTTAACAATTATTGTTCTGGTAATTAACGTAATAAAGTTACAATTGCTTTACAATTAATTATAAAATTGGACATATTAACGTAAACACAGGGGAAGTAGTTACTGCGATTCCAATTTGAAATGGTACATAATTCCCTGTTGCATATAGCTAGAGTGAATTGTTATGTTGAACTTGATAGAGTACATGTGGACGATGGTTACATTTATTTGCTAACTTTGTCTTGATGACTGATACACAGGGGGAATGAGCTTAAAGTTAATTGTTTAATTGGACAAGATGAGCAATATAGCGGCAATTAAATTTATAGTTTAACATTAATTTGGACTTTATACCTGCAAATGGACACACAGCTTAGAAAGTTGCAATGAGTCATTACATTGGGCTTGATAACCAATATACAGTGGAATTATATTTCCAGTTATTGCTACATTGAGCTTGATAACTCGTGCACAGTGGAATGAGGTCATAGTTAATTGTTAAATTGGACGTGATGACCAATGCACATCTGAATATAGTTAATGTAATTATTAAGTTGTCGCGAACAGAAAATGGGGTGTGTATAAAGTTACAATTAATTATTCATTGTTTTAACAACTAATGCACATGGATTGAAGTTGCAGTTTACTCTTGTATTGGATTTGGGTTAAGACATGTATAAACAAGGTTACAGTTAATTGTTTATTTGAGGTTGAGAAACAACACAGGAGAATACCGGGGCAGTTAATTGCTTAATTGGATATGATAACCAATAACCAAAGGGATAAAGTTACAGTTAATTGCAAAATTGATATTGATAACAATTCACAGGTTAATATGGTAACAATTAATCGTTTATTTCGACATGAAAACTCCGGATAAGCGAATAAAGGTGCTGTTAATTGTAATATTAGACGTCATAACTAGCACACAGGATATAAAGTTGCAGGTAATTGTTGAATTGGGCTTGAAAGCCAATACACAGGTGAATAAGTTACTGTTAATTCTGTAATTGATAAGGATAACCAATAACCAAAGGAATAAAGTATGAGCTAATTGTCATACAGAGCTTAATAACAGTAAACAGGGGTACACAGTGGAATAAAGTGTTAAGTTGGCATTGATAACCAACACACAGGGGTTAACGTTCAGACCATTGCGAAATTGCACATGATAAACAATATGCATGGAAATAATGTTAAAGTTAATTCTTCTATTGAACAGACCAGGATAATACAATTTGTTAATTCTTAAATTGGTCGCAATAACGAATAAATTTTGGAAAAGTCACAGTTAATGATTATATCGAACAGGATAAATAACATACAGGTTAATAACGTATCAGTTAATTATAAAATTGGTCACATCAAGTGTTACACGTGGGAAAAGGATAGAGCTATTTAAATTTCATATGGTAAATGATGCAATGTTTCATAAAATTGCATTTAATTATTATGTTACATTAGGATAAACATAATTTAGGGGCAGAAAGTTATATTAAATTAACTGTTCAGTTACATATGAATAAATCGCTCACTATTGAGTTGATTGAAGAAATGTTTGTGGTTCCGAGTATATATTGTTATTAAGATACAGTTAATTATTGAATTTGTCCAAATGATATTATGTAGCAAAGCAAGTCACTTAAATTGCTTAATTGAGCATGATGTCCAATACACAAAATAATAAAGAATAGTTAGATGTTAAGTTGGTTTTGGCAACAATACACATGGGAATATGTTTACCGTTAATCGTTTAATTGGACTTGATAACAAGACACAGGATAAAAAGTTCAAACTTAATTTTTAGGTTTATGCTGATAACTAATCCACAAAACATAAAGTTAGTTCTAATTGTTATATTGGGCTTGATAACAATGCAATAGAGGGATAACGATAAGTTTATTTGTCAAATTGGGTTTGATATCTGATACACAACGTATAAAGTTGCTTTTGATTGTTATGTTGTGTTTGATACCCAACCACAGGGGAGTAAGGTCACAGATAATTGATCAATTGGACATGATAAAAAATGCACGAAGGAATGTATTTATTGTACAATTGGGATTATAATGGTACACAGAACACAAAGTTACAATAGATTTGCTAAAATACACAGGGGAATAATTGTTGCACTTAGATGCTAAATTGTGCATGGCAAGCAATACCCGGTGGAATAAATTGAGAACTATTGTAAAATTGAGCTTGATAACAAATACACAGTGGAATAACATTACAGTTAACTGGTTAATTGGAGATAACAAGTGTACAAGGGAATAAAATTACTATTAATTATTAAATTGTGCCTAATAGCAAATGCACAGGTGTAAGCTTGCAATTAATTGTTTATTGTGCTTGATAACCAAAGCACAGGAAATAAAGTTACAGTTGATTGTTATATTGGCTTGTTACAATGGATGTGTATGTAAGGTTAGAGTTATTTTTTCATTTGGACTCAATAAACAAGACACAGGTGAATATGGTTACAGTGAATTGTGTAATTGGACATGATATCTAATTCCTAAAATATAATGATACATGCAATTATTAAATTGGGCCTGATAACTAATATGTGTTGCAAACGATTCGACTAACTAACTGATATCTTAGGCCTGATGGTGATGCAAAGGAGAAGAAATAGGTGGCTGATGGTCAGCACAGACTCGGTGGGCCGAAGGGCCTGTTTCAGTGCTGTATCTCTCATTTGATCTAATCTAATCTAAGAACGCTACCGTTAATTGCCAATTTGGAATTGATAGCTGTTACACAGTGGAATAAATTACCAACTATCGTTAAAGTAGGCATGATAACTTTTACTTGGCGCAATAATTGTTATACAATGTTTGATAACAATTCACAGGGAAAATAGGTAAACTTATCTGTTTTATTGGACATGATGGCCAATGCACAAGGGTATAAAGGTATAGTTAATTGTACAATTGCACAGGATAAATAGTACACATGACGTAAAGAGCTTGATTTTGTGAACACATCGGGCACCAAGTGAAGGGCTCAAAAGACAGGGGGAATCGTGCGTCAGCCAGCTGGGAACCCCCCGACCCCACCCCCACCAATGCAATTAGAACATAGAACATAGAACAGTACAGCACAGTACAGGCCCTTCGGCCCACGATGATGTGCTGAACCTTTAACCTACTCTAAGATCAAACTACCTACATATCCTTCATTCTACTATCATCCATGTACCTATCCAAGAGTCGCTTAACTGTCCCTAATGTATCTGCTTCTACTGCCACCGCTGGCAGTGCATTCCACGCACCCACCACTCACTGTGGAAAGAACCTACATCTGACATCTCCCCTAAACCTTCCTCCAATCACCTTAAAATTATGTCCCCTGGTGATAGCACATTCCGCCCTGGGAAAAAGTCTCTGTCTATCCACTCTAACTATGCCTCTCATCATCTTGTACACACTGTATACAGTGCTGGATCAGTTAACAACCAGACAGCGGTATCATCGTCCCTGTAAAGAGGGGGATAGAATGCAAGAGCACAGCAAGTAGAAGCAGGAGTCGATCATATGGCCCGTGCGTTGCTATAGTGCATCTTGTAGATGGTAAATACTGCTGTCACTGTGCCGGTGGTGGAGGGACTGAATGTTTGTGGCTGGTATGACAATCAAGTGGGCTGTTTTGTCCTGGATGATGTGGAGCTTCTTGAGTGTTATTGGCGCTGCACCCATCAGGCAAGTGGAGAATACTCCATCACACTCCTGACTTGTGCCTTGTAGATAGTGGACAGGCTATGGGTAGTCAGGAGGTGAGTCAATCGACGCAGGATTCCTAGCCTCTGACCTGCTCTTGTAGCCACAGTATTTATACGGCTAGTGTAATTCAGTTTCTGATAAATGGCAACACCAGGATGTCGAGAGTGGGAGGTTCTGTAATCGGAATTGCATTGAATGCCAAGGGGAGATGGTTAGACTCTCTCCTTTTTGAGGTAGGCATTTCCTGGCACTTGTGTGGCGTGAATGTTATTTGCCAAGTATCAACTGCAGCCGGGATATTGTCCAAGTTTGCTACATTTCTACATAAACTGCTTCAGCATTTGAAGAGTCGCGAATGTTGCTGAACATCCCACTCTGACCTTATGATTGAAGGAAGGTCATTGATGAAGGAGCTGAAGATGGTTGGGCCTAGGACACTACTCTGAGGAACTCCTGCAGTGATGTCCTGGTGCTGAGATGATCGACCTCCAACAACCACAACAATTTTCTTTTAAGCTAGGTATGCCTCCAGCCAGCGGACAATTTTGCCCTGATACTCATTGAAGCCTGTTTTGCGGGGGCTCCCTGATGCCATTCTTGGTCAAATACTGCCTTGATGTCAGGGGCTGTCACTCCCACCTCACCTTTTGTGTTCAGCTATATTGTCCATGTTTGAACCAAGGCTATAATGAGGTCAGGAACTGAGTGGCCCTGTTAATCAAGTGCTGCTTGATGGCACTGTCGATGACAACCTCCATCACTTTACTGATGATTGGGAGTAGACTAATGGGGCAGTAATTGGCAGGGTTGAATTTGTCCTGATTTTTGTGTTCCAAAGGCCTTCCTTTTTATATACCTATGCAAGCTCTTTCAATCTGTTTTTTTGGGGGAAGGTCTGGTTTATGCTCGTGTTCTGTTGTTTTCCCTTTTTTTTCTCAAATTTCTGATGGCCCTTTACTGGTTTCTCAAACACTCTCAATCCTCAAACTTATTAGTCTTTTTTGCAACATTGTAAGTCTCTTCCTTCTATCTAAGACTATCCTTGACTTCCTGATGGGTCTTTCTCGCTGAGTTTTTTGTTTTTCACTGTAATTTCTTTATGTGGAACATTTTGAATTGTTTCTTTAAAGGTTTTCCACTATTTATTTACCACCATACCTTCTAGTTTATTTACCCAATTTACCTTATCCTCTTCGACACTCATACTTCTCTCTGTTTATGTTCACGAATACATTTGTGATTGGAGTATGTCACTTTCAAGGTTAACATGGAATTAAGTGGTATTACGATCATTATTTCCCAGTGGATCTTTTACTGTGTTATTATTAATTAACCCTACTTTATTACACAATACCAGATCTAAGATAGCTTTATCCCGAATAGATTCCACAATGTGTTGCTCCAGGAAACAGTTTGGAAAACATTCTACAATCTCATCTTCTAGAACACTCCTGCCAATTTCATTGTCCCAGTCTACAGGAAGATTAGTTACCACAATTAGTATTCCGCCTTTGAAACAATATCGAATAATTTCTTGTTTAATGTTCTGTCCAATGGTATAATTACTGTTAAGGGGCCTATGCACTACTCCCATCAGTGTTTTCAGATTCTTGCTAATCTTTATTTCCACTCATACTGATCCTCTGAGGCCTGATCCTTCCTCACCAATATTCCTATATCATCCTTTAGTATCAGTACTACCCCACCTCCTTTGCCATTCTTTCTTTCATTCCGATATATTGTGTACCCTGGAATATTTATTTTCCAAACTTGATCACATTGTAATGTCGACTAGACTGAAACAATTTACCCCTATTTGTGCCGCTATTTTATCTGTCTTATTGAAGATGTTCCACGCTTTCAGATAAAAAACCTTCAATTTCATTTGTTATTTTACTTCTATTCCCTGTAATGACCTTATTCACTGATGTACAATTTGTTTTAGCTCCCTGTCCCTTCCTGTCCCATTCTCTTTGACTTTATCCACAACGCAATACTGTTACAATGCCTGGATTTTTCTCTTTGGTTTTCTAAATCTCCCTTCACTTGCACCATCCTCCCCGCCAGTCAGTTCACAACCTCTAGCCTTATCTGCTGGTGCACTCTTAAGTTTGTAAGCTCTGCCCCTTCCTGCCACACTCTGAATATAAAAAACCTTTTTGCTATTATACTGTTATGCCTTCTCTCTCTTTTAATTGTCACATATTCCCTCACTTGATCCCTCACCCCGCTATTTACTTTAAAGCCCTCTTTACCACCCTAGTTATATGACTCACTGAGCACGGTTCAGGTGAAAGACCATCCCAATGGCACAGCTCCCACTTTCCCCAGTACTGGTGCCAGTACCCCATGAATCGAAGCCCATTGTTCCCACACCAGTCTTTGAGCTATGCATTTAATTCTCTAATCTTAGTTACCCTACAGCATTTACTCATGGCTCGGGTAATAACCCAGTCATTAATACCTTGGAGGTTCTTCTTTTTAATTTATCCTCTAGTGGCTCATAAACCTTATGCAGAATCTCTTCCCTAGTCCTATCTATGTCATTGGTACCCACGTAGACCACGACAACTGGATCCTCCCCCTTCCACTGCAGGTTCCTCTCCAGCCCTGAGAAATGCCTCGAACCGTGGCACCAGGAAGACAACACAGCCTTCTGGACTCTCACTCTTGACTGCAGAGTATGGTGTCTATCCCCCGAATATATTATCCCCTAACACCACTGTATTCAAGAATACAAGAACTTACACAGCACTTACCTTCAGGGAGAGCAGCGGACAGGAGCGGACCTGCTTGAAGAAGACGGAGCAGGAAGCAGTTAAATAAAGGCTGAGGATCATGGCCTATAGCATTTACCTTTCAGGAGAGCAGCGGACAGGAGGGGACCTACGGGAGGAACTTAGAGTGGGGAACAGACGACAAGGATTATGGGTTACAGCAGTCACCTTCCAACGGAGCAGCAGACGTGAAAAGTGACATCACAGGAAAGCTGTAAGGTGATAGGTTGGTGAGTGGCGGTTGTTCGGGAGCATCAATAAATAGCTGGGTTAATACACGACTGTTAGTATTACACTACTGCACGTGCAACTAGGGACGGTAACTGGAAGACTAAAAACGAATAAACAATTAAGTATTAATGACAAGGAACAAGTGTTTAGCTGGTGTGTATTATCTTCTTCGATTTAAAGTTTATTTTATCTAGTAAACTGTATTGATTAGTAGTAGGATTTATGAGTACTAGTAAGGTTTACTTAATAGTTCTAAAGTGCTTTAGTATTGGTAACATTTCTTTTTTTAGCAGTAGTCTGAGAGACAGGATGAACTGTCACTTATAAAGGCACGAATTAATCAAGGATAGTCAGCATAGATTTGTTAAGGGAAGATACAATATGATCAACTGGATCGGCCTTTTTGAAGAAGTAACAAGGAAGGAAGATAGATGAGGGCAGTGACAAGTTCCCACATGGCACGCTGGTTAAAAAAAATAAAACACCGTGGGATCCAGGGAAATGCAGCAAGGTGGATACAAAATTGGCTCAGTGGCAGGAAACATAGGGTAATTGTTGACTGGTGTTTTTGTCACTGGAGGGTTGTTTCCAGTGGAGTTCCACAGAGCTCAGTACTGGGACCCCCGCTTTTTTGTGGTATGTAATAACGATGCGGATGTGAATGTAGGGGCCATGATCAAGAATTTTGCAGATGACACAAAGATTGGCCGTGTGGTAGATAGTGAGGAGGATAGTTGTAGACTGCTGGGAGATATTGATGGCCTGGTCAGATTTGCAGAAAAGTGGCAAATCGAATTCAACCCAGAGAAGCGTGAGGTGATGCATGCGGGGAAATCAAACAAAATCCAACAAAGGAATACAAAATTAATGGGAAAATACTGAGAAGTGTAGAGGAAGTGAGGGACCTTGGAGTGAATGCCCACAGATCCCTGAAGGTAGCAGGACTGTTCGATAAGGTGGTTAAGAAGGCATATAGAATAATTTCCTTTATTAGCCGAGGTATATAATTTAAGAGCAGGGAAGGTATGCTGGATCTGTATAAATCATTGGCTAGGCCACAACTTGAGTAGTGTGTGCAGTTCTGCTCACCTCATTACAGAAAGATTGTAATTGTACGAGAGCAAGTGCAGAGGAGATTTACGAAGATGTTGCCAGCAGTAGAAAAATGCAGCTATGAGGAAAGATTGTATAGGCTGGGTTTGTTCTTGGAACAGAGAAGGCTGAGGGGGCATCTGATTGAAATGTACAAAATTGTGAGGGGCCTGGATAGCGTGGAGGTGAAGAGTCTATTTACCTTAGCAGAGAAGCCAGTGACTAAGAGGAATAGATTTAAAGTGATTGGTAGAAAGATTAAAAGGGAGGTGAGGAAAACGTTTTCACCCAGAGGGTGGCAGTGGTCTGGAACTCCATGCCTGAAAGGGTAGTTGAGGCAGAAACCCTCAACTCATTCAAAAGAAGTTTGAGGAATTGAATGAGGAAAGAGGAATTGAAGGAAATTAGCATTATTAAGAGAAGGTTGCATTAATAAATTAATGGGGCTGAAGGTTGGTAGATCCCTGGAGTCTGATATGCTACATCCCAGAGTGTTGAAAGAGGTAGCTATGGAGATAATGGATGCATTGGTTATTATCTGTCAAAATTCTATAGATTCTGGAACGGTTCCTGCAGATTGAAACGTAGAAAATATCACCCACTATTTAAGAAGGGAGGGAGAAAGAAAACAGTGAATCACAGCTCTGTCAGCCTAATATCAGGAGGAGGGAAAATGATAGAATCTAGTCTAAAGGATGGGATAATTGGACACTTGGATATGAATGATCTGATTGGGCATAGTGAACATAGATTTGTGAATGGGAAATCATGTTTGACAAACGTGTTGGAGTTTTTTGAGGATGTTTCGAGCAGAATAGATAAAGTGGGGTTGGTGGACGTGGTATACTTGGATTTTCAGAAGGCTTTTGATAAAGTCTGCCACAGGAGGCTGGCTAGCAAAATTAAAGCACATGGGATGGGTAGTAATATACTGGCTTGGATTATGGGTTAGTTAACAGGCATAAAGCAGAGAGTAGGAAAAAACGGATAATTCAGCATCGGCAGGCTGTGACTAATGGGGTATCACAAGGATCAGTACCTGGGCCGCAGCTATTCACAATATGCATCAATGATATGGATCTGGGGAAAATGTAATATTTCCAAGTCTGCAAGTGACAGAAAACTAGGTGGGGATGTGTAATAAAAGCAAGAATGCTGGAAATAATCAGCAGGTCTGGCAGCATCTGTGGACATAGAAGCAGAGTTAGCGTTTCAGGTCAGTGACCCTTTGTCAGAATTGGCAGGGGCTAGAAATGTACTGGGTTTGAACCAAATAAAGCGGGGCTGTGGCAAGAGATAACAGAAGAGAAGGTGTTAATAGGACAAGGTCACAGAGAATAACCGAACAGAAGGTCATGGAGCAAAGGCAAACGGTATGTTAATGGTGTGCTGAAAGACAAAGGGTTAGTGCAGAGAGGGTGTTAATGGATAGAAAAATAAAACAATCTGACCAACCATGACAACAACAAAAAATCAGTGGGTCGATACATGGTAAAAAAAAAATAATGATGAAACAAAATGAAAATAAAATAAACAAATAGCTAAAAATAAGATATAGCTAAAAATAAAAATGGGGGGCCCCTCATGATCAAAATTATTGAACTCAATAATCGCTGAACCGTGGGGCCACCTGGGGCATCCATCTGGCATTGTCTCAACTGATTTCTTCCTCGGCACTTCAATTCTTGCAGATGTCCTGACAGTCCCGATGTTAGTGAATGCTGATAGCTCTTTAAATATGGTGTTAGCGGTGTGACCTCAGGCCACTTCCGCCACCTTACTGCCCACTTCCTCTCCTTTAATGGTCAGTCCCCTGCCTACTGGCTGTTAATTGACTGGCCAATGCAAAATTGCTTGTGCCTGGTCACTCGCTACCCAAGCGGACATTAGTGAACTAGTTAGTGTTTTACAGCAATCTGATAGTTTCATGGTCATCATTAAAGATTTAAAAAAATTATTTAATTAATGGTATTCAAGTTCATAAGCTGTCATGGTGGGATTTGAACTCACCTTCCAGGCCTTTGGACACCGAGTCCAGTAAGAATACCAAAATGCTATCGTGCCCTTACAGTGCCAATTAACCATTTTTCTTTTTTTACTCATTCACAAGACGTGGCAATCTCAGGCGTGACCAGCATTTATTGCCCATCCCGAATTATTTGGCACTTGTATGATGCAGGTTGGAATGTGCCTAATTGGTAGATGAGATGCTGTTCCTCGAGCTTGTGTTGATGTTCACTGGAACACTGTAGCAATCCCAGGACAGAGATGTAGTCATGGGAGCGCGGTGGGTGGGGGGGGGGGGGGGGGGTTGGGGGGGGGGGGGGTGAGGGGGTGTGTTGGCTGTTGCAGTAGCAACCAGAAGCTCAGGGTAATGCTTTCGAACTGAGCAGAGATTATCTGCAAAGCGGTCACCCAATCTGCGTTTGGTCTTCCCAATGTGCAGGAGACCACATTGTGAGCAGCAAATACAGTATACTAAATAGAAAGAAGTACAAGTAAATCGCTGCTTCACCTGAATGGAGTGTTTGGGGCCTTGGATAGTGAGGAGAGAGGAGGTAAATGGGTTGGCATTACACCTCCTGCGATTGCATGGGAAGGTACTGTGGGAAGAGGACAAGGTGTTGGGGGTAATGTAGAAGTGGACTAGGGTGTCGTGGAGGGAACAATCCCTTTGGAATTCAGACAAGAGATTGGTGGGGAAGATGCGTTTGGTAGTGGCATCACACTGGACATGGCGGAAATGGCGGAGGATGATCCTTTGGATATGGAGGCTGGTGGGGTGGAAAGTGAGGACAAGGGGAACCCAGTCATGGTTCTAGGAGGGACGGGAAGGGGAGAGGGGAGAGGTGCGGGAAATGGGCTGGACACAGTTGAAGGCCCTGTCAACCACAGTGGTGGTCGGGGGGTCTGGGGGGGTGGGGTGCAGAGAATCCTCGGTTGAGAAAAAAGGAAGACATTTCAGAAGGACTGTCATGAAGGTTGCATCATCAGAGCAGATGCGTCGGAGACTGAGAAACTGGAAGAATCGAATGGAGTCCTTAAGGGAGGCAGGGTGTGAAGAAGTGTAGTCGAGATAGCCGTGGGAGTTAATGGGCATATAATGAATATTATTAGACAGCCTATCGCCAGAGATGGAGACAGAGAAATCGAGTAAGGGAAGGGAATGTTGGAGATGGATCATGTAAAGGTGAGAGAAGGATGGAATCTAGTATTAGGTGGGAATGCGTACTTTGAGGAAGATGCAAATCGGCTTCAAGGGGATTTGGACAGACGTAGTGAATGGGAAAGAACGTGGCAGATGGCATATAATGTGGAAACATGTGAAGTTATCTATTTTGGTAGAAGAATAGATGTGCAGAGTATTTCTTATATGGCAAGAGATTAAAAAGTGTAGATGTACATAGCGACCTGGGTGCCCTTGGCAAGACGTCACTGAACGCTAACATGCAGATGCAGCAAGCAGTTAGGAAGGCTAACGGTATGCTAGCCTTCACTGCAAGAGCATTTGGGTACAGGAGTAGTAAAGTCTTGCTTCAACAAAAGAGAACCTTGGTTAGACCACGACTGGAGTACTGTGTGCAGTTTTGGTCCCCTTACCTTAGGAAGGATATTATTGCCATAGAGGGAGTTCAACAAAGGTTGACCAGACTTATTCCCGGGAGGATGGGACTGTCCTATGAAGACGGATTGGGAAAGCTGGGCCTGTATTCTCTAGCATTTTGAACAATGAGAGATGATCTCTTTGAAACCTACTAAGTACTTATGCAGATAGACAGGGGAGATTTCAAAATAAAAGGGGAAGCCACATAGGACAGAGATGAGGAGAAAATTATTTACTCAGAGGGTTGTGAATCTTTGGAATTCTCAACCCCAGAGGGCTGTGGAAACTCAGTCATTGAATATATTTAAAGTAGAGATGGTCAGATTTCTAAATACAAACGATATAAAGGGATATTGGGATAGTGTGTGTAAAAGCATTGATTTGGGTGATCAGCCATGATCGTATTGAATGGCGGCGCAGGCTCGATGGGCTGAATGGTCCACTCCTGCTATATGTTCCTATTTTTCTATGCCCCCAACAAAACTGCGTTGGGATGGGGAGGCTCATGACCATCTGTCATTTTCTTCCAGTTGCAATTGTAAGCCCGCCGCACCCGCCCCACCCCCCCCCCCCCCCCCCCCCACCCCCACCCCCTCACACCTCCGAATCCTTCTCGGAGGACCCTATAAAATTCAGCTCAAAGTTACAGTTAATTCTTGAATTGAGCTTAATAGCTAATGCAAATGGAAGTAAGTCACAGTTAATTACTTCATTGCACATGGTAACCATCATCAATGGAATAAGGTTGGAGTTAAATTTTATATTTGACTTGATGACAACACATGTGGGAACACCATGACACTGAAGCGTTAATTTGAATTGAAAACAAATCACAGGGGAATACAGTTCCAGATAAATGCCAATTGGGGCTTAAAACTGATACACAGTGGAATAAACCTCCATTTATTGGTACATTGTGTAAGGAAAAACAACACATTTATACTGTATGAGAAGAGAGTGCTGATTGGTTGGCACGTGGACTCAATTGTCACAGTTAATTATCTTATTTGATTGCAATAAACAATATTCAGCCGCATAACAAGAATTAATTGTGACATTGGACCAGAAAACCTGTGAAAGGGAATAATTTTACAACTATTTATGAAATTGTACCTGATTAGTATTACAGTTTATTGTTTATTGTTTGGCAACTAATGCATAGGGGATAGAGTTAATGCTGATTGTTATATTGGACTTGATTACATTACACAGGGGAGTAAGGTTATAGTTAATTGTTAAACTTGCCTTGAAATCCACACTGTGGAATTAAGTTAAAGTTTTAGTTTAAGTGGACGCAATACAAAACACAATAAAGTTGCTCTTAATTGTTAATTTTGATCAGATAATCAGTATTTTATTTTATTTCATCTTAGTTTGTTCAGTTTGCCTACCCACTGTTTTTTTTCTTTTTTTTCATGTTCATACTTGTGGTTGTTCGGTCTTCAGTTTGTTAACACGCAATCTGGACTAATGCTTTGCCTTTCAACAGACCATTAACATTTTGTTTGTCTTTGCTCCATGACCTTCTGATCGGATATTCTCTGTGACCTTGTCCTATCTACACCTTCTCATTTGTGATCTCTTGCCCTGCCCCCGCTTTACTTGAACAAAGAACAAAGAACAGTACAGCACAGGAACAGGCATTTGGCCCTCCAAGCCTGCGCCGATCTTGATGCCTGTCTAAACTAAAACCTTCTGCCTTCCCGGGGACCGTATCCCTATATTCTCATCCTATTCATGTATTTGTCACGATGCCACTTAAACGTCGCTATCGTACCTTCTTCCACCACCTCCTCTGGCAGCAAGTTCAAGGCACTCACCACCCTCTTTGTAAAGAACTTGCCTCGCACCTCCCCTCTAAACTTTCCCCCTCGCACCTTAAACCTATGTCTCCTAGTAACTAACTCTTCCACCCTGGGAAAAAGCTTCTGACTATCCACTCTGTCCATGCCACTCATAACTTTGTAAACCTCTATCATGTCGCCCCTCCACTTCCGCCGCTCCAGTGAAAACAATCGGAGTTTATCCAACCTCTCCTCATAGCTAATGCCGTCCAGACCAGGCAACATCCTGGTAAACCTCTTCTGTACCCTCTCCAAAGGCTCTACGTCTTTCTGGTAGTGTGGCGACCAGAATTGCACACAATATTCATAGTGTGGCCGAACTAAAGTTCTGTACAGCTGCAGCATGACTAAACAATTTTTATACTCTATGCCCCGACCAATGAAGGCAAGCATGCCATATGCCTTCTTGACTGCCTTATCAACCTACGTTGCCACTTTCAGTGACCTGTGGACCTGTGCGCCCAGATCTCTCTGCCTGTCAATACTCAGAACGGTTCTGCCATTTACTGTATACTTCCCACCTGCATTAGACCCTCCAAAATGCATTACCTCACATTTGTCCGGATTAAACTTCATCTGCCATTTCTCCGCCCAAGTCTCCAACCGATCTATATTCTGCTGTATCCTCTTACAATCCTCATCATTATCCGCAACTCCACCAATCTTTGTATCGTCCGCAAACTTACTAATCAGACATACTACATTTTCCTCCAAATCATTTATATATACAACAAAGAGCAAAGGTCCCAGCACTGATCCCTGCGGAACACCACTAGTCACAGCCCTCCTTCAGAAAAGCACCCTTCCACAGCTACCCTCTGTCTTCTATGACCGAGCCAGTTCTGTATCCATCTTGACAGCTCACCTCTGATCCCATGTTACTTCACCTTTTGTACCAGTCTTCCATGTGGGACCATGTCAAAGGCTTTACGGAAGTTACTGAAGGGCGGAACAGTGGCGCAGTGGTTAGCACCGCAGCCTCACAGCTCCTGCGACCCGTGTTCAATTCTGGGTACTGTCTGTGTGCAGTTTGCAAGTTCTCCCTGTGTCTGCGTGGGTTTCCTCCCACATGCCAAAGACTTGCAGTTTGATAGGTAAAATGGCCATTAGCAATTACCCCTAATATAGGTAGGTGGGAGGGAACTATAGCGACAGGTGGGGATGTGGTAGGAATATGGAATTAGTGTAGGATTAGTATAAATAGATGGTCGGCACAGACTCGGTGGGCCAAAGGGCCTGTTTCAGTTCTGTATCTCTAAACTAAACTAACCATATAGACAACATCCCTTCAAGAAAGAACAAAGAACAAAGCAAATTACAGCACAGGAACAGGCCCTTCGGCCCTCCAAGCCTGCGCCTATCCAGATCCTAAATCTAAACCTGTCACCTATTTTCTAAGGGTCTGTATCCCTTTGCTTCATGCCCATTCATGTATCTGTCTAGATACATCTTAAAACACGTTATCATGCCGCGTCCACCACCTCTGCTGGCAATGTGTTCCAGGCACCCACCACCCTCTGCGTAAAGAACTTTCCACGCATATCCCCCCTAAATATTTCCCCTCTCACTTTGAACTCGTGACCCCGAGTAATTGCATCCCCCACTCTGGGAAAAAGCTTCTTGCTAACCTTCATCCATCATCTTCGGCACTTCTTCAAAAAACTCGATCAAGTTAGTGAGACACGACCTCTCCTTCACAAAACAATGCTGCCTCTCGCTAATACGTTCATTTGTTTCCAAATGGGAGTAAATCCTGTCCCGAAGCATCCTCTCTAATCATTTCCCTACCACTTATGTAAGGCTCACCGGCCTATAATTACAAGGATTATCCTTGTGACCCTTCTTAAACAAAGGAACAACATTGGCTATTCTCCAGTCCTCTGGGACCTCATCTGTAGCCAATGAGGATACAGAGATTTCTGTCAAGGCCCCAGCAATTTCTTCCCTTGCCTCCCTCAGTATTCTGGGTAGATCCTATCAGGCCCTGGGGACTTATCTACCTTAATGCTTTGCAAGACGCCCAACACCTCTTCCTTTTTGATAACGACATGACCCAGATTTTCGACACTCCTCTCCCTGGAAAAGGGCGAGGCACAAAATGAGTACTTTGCATCAGTATTCACCAAGTCCTTCTCTTTGGTGAATACTGATGCAAAGTACTCATTTTGTGCCTCGCCCTTTTCCTCTGGCTCCACACATCGATTCCCTCCTCTGTACTTGAGGGGCCAACCCTTTCCCTGGTTACCTTCTTGCTCTTTAAATACGTATAAAAAGACATGGGATTTTCCTTAATCCTGTTTGCCATTGAATTTTCATGACCCCAGTTTAGCCCTCCTGACTCCTTGCTTAAATTCCTTCCTACTGTCTTTATATTCCTCAAGGGCTTCGTCTGTTCCGAGCCTTCCAGCCTTTGCGAATGCTTCCTTTTTCTTTTTGACGAGGCTCACAATATCCCGCGTTATCCAAGGTTCCCAAAACTTGCCAAATTTATCCTTCTTGTTTAAAACCTTTCGCATTTCTAATATCTGCCTGTTCTGAAGAAGGGTCACTGACCTGAAACGTTAACTCTGCTTCTCTCTCCACAGATTCTGCCAGACCTGCTGAGCGTTTCCAGCATTTCTTGTTTTTATGAGGCAGAGTACTGAACGTGCAATTAATTGTTAATTGAATATGACAAATACACTGCACAATTAGGTTAGTTAACTGGTGTTGATAGCTGATGTTTAGTCGAATAATGTTGCAGATAATTGTAGAATTGTGCTTGTAAACTCAAATACAAAGGACACATGTTTCAGCTGATGTTTATATTGGGCTTAAAAATCAAAACACAATGAAATGAATTTACAGTTTAATTGAACGTGCTAACACATTCAAAGGGAAATAAGGTTAAGGCTGTTCTTAAATTGGGCTTTGTGACCGATACACGATGGAATAAAGTTACAGCGAGTTGTTTGATTGTGCCTGATAAGAAGTGCACAGGGGAATAAAGTTTAATTGAACATGATAACTAATACATGGGTTAAGAATATTGAAGTAAGTTACTAACTTGGATAGATTAAGCAATGCTCAAGGGGAAAAGTCAGTTATTTTAATTTGATATGATAAATAATACATTGCATAAATCTACAGTTAAGAGTTATATTGAAATATAATAAAGAACATGTGGGGAATAAATTTACAGTTCATTAATTGTTCAATTGCGTGTAAAGACAGCAGTTGTGAATAAAATGAACTAATCATTACATTAGTCCTGATAACTTCACAGGGGTACACAGATATAGTGAATTGTTAAATTGGACATGTTAACCAAAACACAGAGGAATAATGTTACAGTTAATTGTTTAATTGTAAATGATAACCAATACCTAGTGGAATAAGGTTACAGTTAATTGTTAAATTGGACATAATAACTAATATGCATGGAAAGAAATTTCCAGTTGATTGTTAAATTGGACATGACAACTAATACACATGGGAACAAAGTTGCAGTTAATTGTTAAATTACAATTGATAGCTAATGCACATGGTATAAATTTGCAATTAATTATTCATTGGCCCTGAGAACGAATACACATGTTTAAAGGTGCAGTTACTTGTTTGATTGTGCCGGATAAGCAATCCACAGGGGAATAAAGTTATAGCTTAATGTTCAATTGGGCATGATAAATAATACACAGGTTAAGAGTTTTACAGTAAATTATAAAGCTTGACATACTAAGCAATACACAGGGGGAAGTTAGCTATTTCAATCTGATATGCTAAATAATACACTACATATAATTACAGTTAATGGATATAGTGACATATGATAAACATTACGTAAGGAATACATTTATCATTAATTAATTGTTCATTTGCACATAACGAATATATTTGTGAATAAAATGAGTTATTTATCAAATTGGTCTTGGTAACAAATGCATGGGTGCAAAGATCCAGTTTGTTGTTAAATCAGGTGGATTAACCAATACACATGAGAATAACATTGCAATTAATTGCTTAATGAGACGTGATAACTAACACACGGCATAAATTTACAGTTAATTGTTAAAACGCAAATGATAACTAATGCACAAGGCATAAGGTGACAATTAATTATTCATTGCTCCTGATTAAAGTCACAGCCAATTGTTGTATTGGTTTTGATGACAATTCACACAAAATAAGTTTACATTTAGTTTTAAAATTGAGCTTGATAACTAATAATGTGCATTACCGTTCTTCAAAATGCATCAAACAGTTCTTTCCTTGAGGTGTTGTGTTATTTCTTGGTTTCATGGTTAACATTATCAAGCCACCCGTCCCTTCCCCATTATCACGGTGCCTATCCCCCTTTCATGTCCTATCTGGCACTGCTACATCTGTGGCCAGTCTAATGTTTGGGTCAGGGTTTGTCCTATACCATCTAATCTGTGGGAGTCTCCCTGTGCTCCCGGATGAGGAATTCCTATTTTCCCAGGGAAGCTGACTGAATGTTCTTTCTACAATATTACCTCAATGTCTGATTTGTCTCAGTGATATTTTCACAAATATATTCCAACTGTACTCCAAATCCTTCATCCACCTCCACCACATCGTGACCTTCCTGTCCCTTGTTAATCTGGGATTGGCCTTTTCTTTCACCCTCTAGTCTTATTAACGCTGTTTCACAGCTTGGAGTATTCACTGAGCCCCCATTTTTATGCTGACATGTATATGTGCCGTAATTATGCAACAGAAATTTAGAACAAAACTAAGTCCTGTTTTTCTGTGATTCTTAATTCACAGCGCTTATCTTCCAGTTCCCTGTTCACCAATCTGATTCTACCTTGTAAAAGGCAACATCTCCAGAACTGGAAAATTGTATCCAAGTTGTTCCCTCGTCTCCTGTTCTTGTTCAACTTTGTAATTTTATCACTGTCCATTCTAAGGTAACGCTACAGTTTTGTATCCGAGGACCTTTCATTGTAAGGGTATAATGGTCCCAGTTTCAATGCCCAGAAATACCATTACCAGTCAGGAGTATTAGCATAACGTATGAAATCTTAGTCACTCCTTCACCTGCAGACATAAAATAGTATGAACATCAATTCAACACCTGTCCCCTTCTATTGAAAGGCGTTATACACTGATCACTATGATATCACATGCATTGTATTTTCTACCCTTGTCTCTGGATGGCCAATTTAATGTTGGTTTCTCCCAAATTTTCAATAATGTCATACAAACATTCACAGTCAGCCTTCCAAGCAACACCCCTTGTTATATTTTTTTTCAGCATCACTTGATTACCAATGGAGTAGGGCCGAGAAGATCACAGGTGAATATATGGAATCTGAATCAAAGAAATTCAGGAGTGCATCCAAGCGTAACATGAAACACCTGGTCACGATTCAACACATATTTCAATGTAACATCAATACACAATACAATGACAGTCAGGAAAGTATAGTTACAAATTGTGAATGGACAGCTTTCTCTTGGAGATGGTTGTGTCTTTGCATTTACAGAACAATGAGAAGATGTATTTTATAGACTAGCCACTATCATACCGAAGGACAGGAAAGGCCCCCAGAAACCCCGTTCTTTTGATCAGACATCCCGGACGCACAGGAACGGCTTGTGTCTAATATCACATGTGGCCTGACGTTGGGATATCTCCAAAAGTGCAAATATGATTTGTTACTCATGAGGTAACCAATATGTGGAAGGCATGATGATAATGGACTGAAGACTGGGTCTGCGACATGGTCAGTCGGGCTGAGAGCACCATTACATGAAATGGTTAATGTGACTCAGGAGAATGTGAACATGCACTGTATCACTACTAATTCAAAGTTTTCAATCAAGATTCTGACAAATACCCTCTAGAGAAGCCGAACTTCTGCTTCCAGCTTAATAAAATTATCAGGGCCCTGTTAATCACACTGGGACATACCAGAGGGAAGGGCATACGAGCAGAGATCGGAAAAAAGGAACCTCAACTGTAGAAATTTAATTTAAATTATCCACAATATGGATACCAGTAATACAGGACTGGGGGAATATTTCTTTTAGTAAGTTGCTGATGCTTTGATATATGGAAATATAGCATTTGAGGACTCCGGAACAGGTGTTGATTTCCTATTTACAGCCCTGTCAGCTCCGCTTGCATCGCGTCCTTGTCGTCACTTGCTGCTAGCTGCAGAAACCTGTGAACCATCTGGCATTGACTCTGGATGACAGGATCCCCGAGGCGGACGCCAGCTTTACCTCATCCTGACAGATGCATGGCCACTGGCCATCCTGTTTCACAGCTTAGCTCCATTAACTCTCTGAAGGCTGCCGGCAGCATGAGCTATATGTGATACTCCACCAGGGGACGAGGGTCTGCTCCTAGTAGAATTGTCATGTTGATCTCTCTGCAAAGTGTGCTTACCTGTATCTTTCCTCTTGCAGGACACGAGGGCCCAGAACACAAGGGAGACAGCCTGAACTGGTGGAGGAACCCCAGATCTTTGGCCTCTCAGAGCAGTCGAGGAACAGGCATTATAATTGGCAGGGACACAGAGCGGCCGCACCATATCCGATGGAGAGACTGGAATGCCCATGAAAGGGTGAGGATTGACTTTCATCGACATATATATCACTGGTGGAGACCACATCACGTAGGTTGCCATGCCGAGATCTTCACAGCCTAACCCACACGCAGCTTCCACAGTGCGGACTGCGACACTGACCACTCCCTGGTGTGCAACAAGGTTAGACTCAAACCAAAGAAGCTAAATAACACCAAGCAGAAGGGCCACCCGCACATCAACCCTAGCAGAACTTTTCATCCACAGCTGCTACATAAGTTTCTAAATTCACTTGAAAAAGCCCTTCAATACACACCCACAGGGGATGCAGAAACCAAGTAGGATCACATCAGAGACGCCATCTATGATACAGCAATGACCACCTATGGCAAACCAGTGAAGCAGAATGCAGACTGGCTTCAATCTCACTTTGAAGAGCTGGAACCTGTCATAGCCACTAAGCGCATTGTACTGCTGAACTACAGGAAAGGCCCCAGCTAGTTCACATCCATAGCAGTTAAAGCAGACAGAAGTGCTGCACAAAGAACAGCCAGGCGCTGCGCAAATGACTACTGGCAATACCTATGCAGTCATAATCAGCTGGCCTCAGACACCGGAAGCATCAGAGGAATGTATGATGGCATTAAGAGAGCTTTTGGGCCAACTATCAAGAAGATCGGCCCCCTCAAATCTAAATCAGGGGATACAATCACTGACCAACGCAAGCGAATGGACCGCTGGGTGCAGCACTTCTTAGAACTGTACTTCATGGAAAATGGTGTCACTGAGATCGCCCTCAATACAACGCAGTCTCTGCCAGTCATGGAAGAGCTGGACGTACAGCCAACAAAATCGGAACTCAGTAACACCATTGATTCTCTAGCCAGCGGAAAAGCACCTGGGAAGGATGGCATTATCTCTGAAATAATCAAGAGTACCAAGCCTGCTAAACTTTCAGCACTGTAAGAACTGCTTTGCCTGTGCTGGGACGAGGGAGCAGTACCACAGGACATGCACGATGCCAATGTCATCACCCTCTATAAGAACAAGGGTGACCGCGGTGACTGCAACAACTACCGTGGAATCTTTCTGCTCAGCATAGTGGGGAAAGTCTTTGCTCGTGTCGCTTTATACAGGCTCCAGAGGCTGTCTGAGCGTATCTACCCTGAGGCACAGTGTGGCTTTCGAGCAGAGAGATCAACCATTGACATGCTGTTCTCCCTTCGCCAGCTAATGGAGAAATGCTGTTAACAACAAATGCCCTTCTACGTTGCTTTCATAGATCTCACCAAAGCCGTTGACCTCGTCAGCAGATGAGGTCTCTTCAGACTACTACAAAAGATTGGATGTCCACCAAAGCTACTAAGTATCATCACCTCATTCCATGACAATATGAAAGGCACAATTCAGCATTGCAGCACCTCATCAGACCCCTTTCCTATCCTGAGTGGCGTGAAACAGGGCTGTGTTCTGGCACCTACACTGTTTGGGATCTTTTTCTCCCTGCTGCTCTCACATGCATTCAAGTCTTCAGAAGAATGAATTTTCCTCCACTCAAGATCAGATGGCAGGTTGTTCAACCTTGCCCGTCTAACAGCGAAGACCAAAGTACGGAAAGTCCTCATCAGGGAACTTCTCTTTGCTGACGATGCTGCATTAACATATCACACTGAAGAATGCCTGCAGAGTCTCATCGACAGGTTTGCGTCTGCCTGCAATGAATTTGGCCTAACCATCAGCCTCAAGAAAACGAACATCATGGGGCAGGATGTCAGAAATGCTCCATCCATCAATATCGGCGAACACTCTCTGGAAATGGTTGAAGACTTCACCTACCTAGGCTCAACTATCACCAGTAACCTGTCTCTCGATGTAGAAATCAACAGATGCATGGGAAAAGCTTCCACTGCTATGTCCAGACTGGCCAAGAGAATGTGGGAAAATGGTGCACTGACACGGAACACAAAGTCTGAGTGTATCAAGCCTGTGTCCTCATTACCTTGCTCTACTGCAGCGAGGCCTGGACAATGTTTGTCAGCCAACAGCGCCATC
This sequence comes from Heterodontus francisci, assembly GCF_036365525.1. Classification (NCBI taxonomy): domain Eukaryota; kingdom Metazoa; phylum Chordata; class Chondrichthyes; order Heterodontiformes; family Heterodontidae; genus Heterodontus; species Heterodontus francisci. The sequence continues at coordinate 154,870 of NW_027140964.1, forward strand.
TCAATTCATTCCATCTTCGCTTCCTCCGAAGAATCCTTGGCATCAGGTGGTCGGACCATATCTCCAACGCAGAAGTCCTTGAGGCGGCCAACATCCTCATCTTATACACCCCGGAAAGGCCCGCCACGACCTTTGATGCAGGGAAGGTCCCAATGGATTTTACTGGTAGTGGTGAGGCCTCGGTGCGCCCCCCACCCCGCCCCCACACCACAACCCCCGCCGCTGGGCGTCGGGTCAAGGTGAGTTAATTTGAATTTAATTAAATTGATTTTAATATTTAAATGAAGATTCTGCCACCTAGCACTGAAGCAGTCCATGTCCACCTGCAGCAAGACTTGGACAACATTCAGCCTTAGGCTGAGAAGTGGAAAGTTACATGCATGCCTCACAAACGCCAGGCAATGACCATCTCCAACGAGGGAGAATCTAACCATCTCCCTTGACGCTCATTTCCGAATCCCCCACTATCAACATCCTGGGGCTCATCATTAACCAGAAACCTAATTGGACCAGCCAGATAAATACTGTGGCTGCAAGAGCAGGTCTGAGGCTAGGAATCCTGCGGTGAGTAACTCAACTCCTGTCTTCTCAAAGCCTGTTCACCATCGACAAGGCAAAACTCAAGTGTGTGATGGATTTCTCTCCACTTGTCTGACTAAGTGCAGCTCCAACAACACTCAAGGAGCCTTCCAGGATAAATCAGTCTGCTTGATCAGCATGAAATCCACCACCTTCAGCATTCACTCCCTTAACTACCGACACACAAGTCTGAATTTTATCAGCTCGCTTCCATTCTCGATGGCAAGCTTGATGGACTGTGTGGTGCCTGCAAGCTGTGCACCGCTAGGCCACTGCCATATTTAATGCAGTGGCTCATTGAAATGGAGGGTTCGGAAGTGCCGTCCCCAATGATGTAATGTCGGTGCCATTTTGAAAGGGCTTCAAGCCCTCCTGTAGTACTTGAATTTTTAAAGAGACATTCATTATCCATGCATGTCGAAAAAACTAACTAAAAACTGGAATCCCCTCGACCACCTCCTCCAGCCCCCACCCCCGCAGTGTTTATATTTGGGCCTATCCCACCAATATAATGTTTATTCCCTCCCCGAACCTCCCCCTCCGCCCGAATCACGTTACATTTGCTCTTTAACACCTTCCCGCCATCCCCTCAACCAAAAGAAAGTGTTTTTTTTTTCGCACTCCTCCTCCCGCCCCGAAAATGTCACTGATCCCTGCTGCCCACTGGCGTCACACCTCAGATCTCTGAACTTTGGCCTGTAAACTACTCCCACCAGTTATTCTGACTCCTGCTATTCCTAATTTGCACCTAAACTGATTCTACTTCATGTTTTGAGGCCAGATTACCTTTTATTTATGCCCTTATGGCATCTTTTGGTTGGCCAGGGTCTGCACGAAGTACAGAGTCAGTTAAAAACTGTTGAACAGCTCATGAACTGAAGTAACCTGAGCTCATACACTGTCCTGTGCTGGTAAAAACCAGTTTGAACTAATTAATTTAAGTGAAAGACAAGGGAGAGAGCATGGGGGAATGTAGCAATACAGCACTCAGTGGTTCTTATTACGTTACCTCAAGAACAAGAACATATATTAGGGTATGATTATTTGGCTAAAGCAGGACTCTGTTTCGACCCTGTTAATTGCGTGATTTGGCAAATGCCCTTGGGCATGGGTGGTATAGATCACACATCCGTCCCGGTGGGGGAATATCAGGACAGGATATGCATGTTCGGGGAAATGTGGACAGGACCAGAAGAAATGAGGAGCGATCGTGAAGTACAACAACTTATTTCACGGAATTCAGTAGTATTTGCTCGACATAAACATTATTTTTGGAAAATGACCGGGAGTGTGTGCACAGGGTCCAGACCCCAAACCACAGAAGCAGTATGGTTTTCCGAAACAGGCAGAAGAGGAGGTGGGAAATGTGATACAGGGTTTGCTGCTCCAAGGGATATTAAGACCAGTAGCCTCCACTAACCAAATGTCTCTTTGGCCGGTGAGGAAACTGGATGGTAGCTGGCGACTGACGATGGACTACCGAGAATTAAAGAAGGTAACCCCGTTAACGGCCCCCACCATAGCAGCTAGCCCAGAGACGGTATTTAAACAAAATGAGAACGCACAGTGGCTCACGGTTTTAGACATAAGTAACGGTTTTTGGTCTATTCCACTGGAGAAAGAATGTCAACATAAATTTGCGCTTACCTTCCAAGGACAACAATATACGTGGACCGCCCGGCCACAGGGATTTCTTAATCCCCCGTCTATATTTCACCAACGTCTAAGGGAAGTGTTAAAAGGGTTCTCAAAGCCTGAATGCCTGGTGCAGTATGTAGAAGACTTACTGCTACAAATTGAAATGCAAAAAGAACATTATCAGCTACTAAGTGAATTACTACAATTGTTACACGAATTGGGACAAAAAGTAAACCCTAAAAAAGTGCAGGTTATGAAACAGAAGGTTACTTACTTGGGAATTATCTTGACACCGGGAAAGGGAGAAATTGACCAACGATGGGTAGTAGCGGTTGGCAGACTCCCTGTCCGGCGGGATGTGAAAGGGTTGAGATCCTTCCTGGGGTTGGTGGGATATTGCAGGGACCACATTGATGGATTCTCTACAAATGCGGCCCCATTAATGGAGCTATTGAAAAAGAATGTGGCATGGAAGTGGAAAACTGAACACACACAGGCCATTTCTGATTTAAAGCAGGCACTAGCTGCTGCGCCTACTCTGAAAACCACAAATCCAACTGAGCCGGTTTCATTGGAAGTAGCTACCACAGACACCACCCTCTCGGCAGTTCCGTTACAGGAAACACATGGAAAATTGAGACCAGTAGCGTATGCCTCGTGTATGCTTTCACCAGTATGGCAGGGGTATACAACGTGCGAGAAACATTTAGTTTAGTTTAGTTTAGTTTAGAGATACAGCACTGAAACAGGCCCTTCGGCCCACCGAGTCTGTGCCGACCATCAACCACCCGTTTACACTAATCCTACACTAATCCCATATTCCTATCACATCCCCACATATTTCCCTACCACCTACCTATACTAGGGGCAATTTCTAATGGCCAGTTTACCTATCAACCTGCAAGTCTTTGGCATGTGGGAGGAAACCGGAGCACCCGGAGGAAACCCACGCAGACACAGGGAGAACTTGCAAACTCCACACAGGCAGTACCCAGAATTGAACCCGGGTCGCTGGAGCTGTGAGGTTGCGGTGCTAACCACTGCGCCACTGTGTCGCAGCTTTCTGGGCAGTACAGTATTTTACTTTCATAGTGAGACTGAACCCACTTAAAATACTGACAGAACATACCCCCTTACAGTTACTATTAGACGGCAGGACCAAAGATGGGTCAGTAAGTCAGAACCGAATTGCTAGGTGGACACTATTGTTGCAAGAAAAAAACATAAGCGTAAAAGTGGTAAAAACTACCACTATGTTAGCAGACAACCTAGTGTATCAAGGAGAGAAACATGAGTGTCAAGTCATGATAGCAACTGATCCCAAGGGACCATTTGTATCAAAACAAAGAGGAGGGGGTAGGAGTGGATTGGGGAAAGCAACGGGGCCCGAAAGCAAAGATGCAAAGGAAAAATAAGAACCCAACTTCAAAATTTTTGCGGATGGTTCCTCATCAGTACAGGATGGTGAGAGGAAAACTGGGTGCGGGAAGATGAATTTAGCGCAGCCTTAAAATTGCCTAAATCCATGAGCGCGCAGGTGGCAGAATTAGCATCCGTCGCATATGTGGTTGGCCACCCAGAATAGTTCCCGCCCGGATCAGTTATATATTCTGATAGCATGTATATCTGGAATAGCCTCACGGAACACTTGCCCTTATGGGATGTAAGAGGGTTTGTCTCAGCGGATGGGAAGCCCCTTCCATCGGCTCCATTATTAAGATACCTCTTTGAAGGAGCACAGGGGAAAGGATATGGGATCACAAAGGTAAAAGCTCATCCAAAACTTACTCCAGAAGGGAACAGGAAAGCGGATGAGCTAGCCAAACAAGGTGCTGTTAGTGGGCAGGAATGGCAGCCACCGATTGACGACATTGGGGAACAGAAAGGGAAACAGGTTAAGGTAATGGATTTAACAGAGGAGCAGAAGAAAGATGGAGAATTGAAAAAAATGTTAGAAAGAGTAAAGCCTGACACATACAAAGAGTACAAGGGGGTCTATATTCAAGACGGAGTGGTTTTATGTGAAGGACAATTTGTAGTGCCAGAGGGGGGACGAAACCAAATAATCCACTGGTACCATGACTTATGGGGACATAAAGGGACAGAGAAGACCCTGGAAAGGATAAAGGAGGTGTGCTGGTGGCCTGGAATGAAAGGTTACGTGGAACACTACGTGAAGAATTGTTTGATCTGTGTGCAACACAACCCCGATAGGAATGTCAAGAAAGGGGCCCTCCGACATACTAGACCAGTTAAAGGGCCTTGGACTAATTTACAGATAGACTATGAAGGACGCTTACCCCCCGCTCCAGGAGGGTTTAAGTACATTCTAGTAATAGTGGATACGTTTACCAAATGGGTGGAAGCTTTCCCAACCAGAACAAATACAGCCAAAATCACCGCGAACATTCTGTTCGAAAGATTGTTCACTCGGTGGGGTATACCCCGAAGCATAGAATCGGATCAGTGAACACATTTCACAGCACAAGTAATGCAAAATGTAATGACCCTCTTTGGGGTCAAAGAGAAATTCCACACACCCTATAGACCATTTTGCCTGTTAATAACCAGACCTTTTTACAATATGCCCTTGTGGGGCAAATGTATTACATAGCCATGGCTGCTATGGATTACAATAGGGATGGAAACAGTGCCCTCTGGAGGGACACATTGTTGCTATTCACAATGTTACCTCGGACTTGGTTGTTGGTGGACAAGTGCTGCCTAAGCCAATAACGAAGATAGTGATAAAGGAGAATCTCACGGTCCAATGTACTGATACAGATCAAGAGGTACGGAAATATATTGCCACCGAATTGCCACCCATCCCACACCTGACAGCGGATTGTGGACAAATAGCAGAAGCGGCAAAAGAGACAATTCATCAATGGAATAAACACACTAAAACAATTAGAACTCATGTCGACAAGGCAAATGAACTGTTGCGTGACCCAAAGTTTTGGAGTAAGTTTTGGAATTGGGGATCTGATGTTCAAATACATCCATGGGTCAGAATTGTAGCACATATTGCTGTCATCGTGATTCTATGTGCGCTAATAATTGTTGTACTCAATGTATATCAGCTTAGAAGGTGGAAAAATGAAATTTTGCGAAGATTGGATGATGGGGCTATAATAAAACAAAAGGAACGGTTATCAATATAAACAAAAACTGTAAAAATCAATTGTATATACAAAGTTTTATAAACGTATCTTTTTCTATGTAACAGTAGTGCACACCCATTGGGGGACAATGACGTTCTCAGGAATGGTTCACAGAGAAAGAAAACTTGATGACCATAAGATAAGTATCTTTGGATCAAGAGGGTGGAGATGGTGGCCAGAGGCTGCAAGAAATACAGAATCAGTTACAAACTGCTGAAATAGCTTGTTGAACTATAGTAACCTGGAGCTCAGACACTGGACTGTGCTGGTAAAACCCAGTTTGAACGAAATAATTTATGTATCAAGCTAAAGGAGAGGACACAGGGATTGAGCCTTATTTGGACACGGTGTAATACCGGGGTCTTTGGGCCTGGGCCAATTAGGAGAAGATACGAACGACGTGAGCAGGCTTAAACGAACCGGAAAGAGACAGCTCAGTTTTGGAGAGATAAGAAGGAGAATAAGAATAGAGAATTTTGGGCATAGAGCCAGCGATAAACTCCAGAGACCAACCATCGTGGAAGTGGAAGACCCTGCGTGAGCAACGTGGCGACGATCTAAAAGAGAGAGAGAAAGGAACGCCTGGCCAGCGTCAGCTCTCCCCTTTTTCAGGTACTTTCCTTTGGTTTCTGTGACTAGGTCAGGGAAAGGTCAGAGGAACCTCGTGGGTCTGCTTATTGCTTCTAGCTAGTTTTGTTATTAACTGTATAACTCAGTTGGAGTTGCATGCTTTGTCTCACCACGCGGAAAAGCCTTAGTCTGACATTGTACAACAACGTGAATAAAGTAAATTGATAATTAAAGAAAGGACTGAGTTTCGTCCTCTTTGTACTAAGCCATTAACTGCAGCTGTGGATTAAGTGGAAGGTGGCTCTCCTGTAATCCGATATCCCAAACACCCAGCCTGAGCCTGAATTAAGAGGACTTAGTCCCATGTGACGGCCAGGATCAAGTGGGTGAAGGGAATAAAGGGGCCAAGGGGGAGTTGACTCCGCGCCACGGTTTACAGTGGGCGTCGCTGTCCAGGCCAGCATTTATTGCAGATCCTTAATTGCCCTTGAGAAGGTGGTGGTGAGCTGCCTTCTTGAACCGTTGCAGTCCATGTGGGGTAGGTACACCCACAGGAAGGGAGTTCCAGGATTTTGACCCAGCGACAGTGAAGGAATGGTGATATTGTTCCATGACAGGATGGTGTGTGACTTGTAGGATAAGTTGCAGGTGTTCCTATGCATTTGTGGTGTTCCCATGCATTTTCTGCCCTTGTCCTTCTAGTTGGTAGAGGTCGCCGGTTTGGAAGGTGCTGTCTAAGGAGCCTTGGTGCATTGCTGCAGTGCATCTTGCAGATGGTACACACTGCTGCCACTGTGTGTCGGTGGTGGAGAGAGTGAATGTTGTAGATGGGTCTCGAGCTTCTTGACTGTTGTTGGAGCTGCCCCCATCCAGGCAAGTGGAGAGTATTCCATCACACTCCTGACTTGTCCCTTGTGGACAGGATTTGGGGCGTCAGGAGGAGTGTTACTCGCTGCAGCATTCCTAGCCTTTGACCTGCTCTTGTAGCCATGGTATTTATCTGGCCACTCCAGTTCAGTTTCTGGTCAATGGTAGCCCCTAAGATGTTGATAGTGGGGGATTCAGCGATAGTAATGCCTTTGAATGTCAAGGATAGATGGTTAGATGCTCTCTCGTTGGAGATGGTCATTGCCTGGCACTTGTGTGGTGCGCATGTTACTTGCTTACTTATCAGCCCAAGCCTGTCCATGTCTTGTTGCATTTCTACACGGACTGCTTCAGTATCTGAGGAGTCGCGAATGGTGCTGAACATTGTGTAATCATCAGTGAACATCCTAGTTCTGACCTTATGATTGAAGGAAGGTCATTGTTGAAGCAGCGGAAGATGGTTGGGCCTAGGACACTACCCCGAGGAACTCCTGCAGTGATGTCCTGGAGCTGAGATGATTGACCTCCAACAACCACAACCATCTTCCTTTGCGCTAGGTATGACTGCAGCCAGCGGAGGGAAATCCCCCGATTCCCATTGACCTCAGTTTTGCTAGGGCTCCTTGATGCCATACTGTGTCAAATGATGCCTGGATGTACAGGGAAGTCACTGTCACCTTACCTCTTGAGTTCAGCTCTTTTGTCCATGTTTGAACCAAGGCTCTATTGAGGTCAGGAGCTGAGTGGCCCTGGCAGAACCCAAACTGAGCATCACTGAGCAGGTTATTGCGAAACAAGTGCCGCTTGATGACACTGTTGATGACACCTTCCATCACTTTACCGATGATTGAGAGTAGCCTGATGAGGCGGTAATTGGCCGGGTTGGACTTGTCCTGCTTTTTGTGTACAGGACATACCTGAGCAGTTTTCCACATTGCAGGGTAGATGACAGTGTTGTAGCTGTACTGGAGCAGCTTGGCGAGGGGCGCAGCAACGTCTGGAGCACAGATCGTCAGTACTATTGCCGGAATGTTGTCAGGGCCCATTACCTTTTCAGTATCCAGTGCCTTCAGTCATCTCTTGATATCTCGGAGAATGAATCGAATTGACTGAAGTCTGGCATCTGTTTTGCTGGGGACTTCAGGAGTAGGCCTAGATGGGTTATCAATTCGGCACTTCTGGCTGAAGATTGTTGCAAATGCTTCAGCCTTATGTTTTGCACTGATCCGCTGGGATCCCCCATCATTGAGCATGGGGATATTTGTGGAGCCACCTCCTTTAGTTCGTTGTTTAATTGTCCACCACCATTCATGGCTGGATGTGGCAGAACCGCAGAGCTTAGATCTGATCGGTTGGTTATGGGAATGCTTAACTCTGTCTATCACATGCTGCTTACGCTGTTTGGCACGCAGGTAGTCCTGTGTTGTAGCTTCACAGTCTGACACTTCATTTTGAAGTATGCCTGGTGATGCTCCTGGCATTTCCTCCTGCACTCTCCATTGAACCAGCGTTGGTCTCCTGGCTTGATGGTAATGGTAGAGTGGGGGATATGCCGGGCCATGAGGTTACACATTGTCGTTGAGTAAAATTCTACTGCTGCTGATGGCCCACAGCGCCTCATGGATGCCCAATTTTGCACTGCTAGATCTGTTCGAAATCTGTTCTATTTAGCATGGTGGTAGTGACACACAACACGAAGGAGGGTATCCTCAATGTGAAGGTGGGACTTTCTTTCCACAACGACTTTGCAGTGGTCACTCCTACCAATACTGTCATGGACAGGTGCATCTGTGGCAGGCAGATAGGTAAGGACAAGATCAAGTATGTTTTCACCTCTTGTTGGTTCCCCCACCACCTGCCGCATACACAGTCTTGCAGATATGTCCTTTAGTACTCGGCCAGCTCGCTCAGTAGTGGTGCTACTGAGCCACTCTTGGTGATGGACATTGAAGTCCCCCACCCAGAGTTCATTCTGTACCCGTGACTGCCTCAGTGCTTCTTTCAAGTGCTGTTCAACATGGAGGAGTACTGACTCATCAGCTGAGGGAGGGCGGTAGGTGCGAATCAGCAGGAGGTTTCCTTGTCCATGTTTGACTTGATGCTGTGAGACTTCATGGGGTCCAGAGTCGATGTTGAGGGCTCCCAGGGAAACCCCCTCCCTGCTGTATACCACTGTGCCGCCACCTCTGCTGGGTCTGTCCTGCCATGTTTACCAGGGATGGTGATGGCAGTGTCTGGGACATTGTCTTCCATCTATGTTCCAGTGAGTATGACTATGTCAGGCTGTTGCTTGACTAGTCTGTGGGACAGCTCTCCCAAATTTGGCACAAGACCCTGGAAGTTAGTAAGGAGGATTTTTCAGGGTCTACAGGGCTGCGTTTGCCGTTGTAATTTCCAGTGCCCAGGTGGATGCCGGGTGGTTCGTCCGGTTTCAATTCTCTTTATTGACTTCGTAGGGGTTAGGTACAACTGAGTGGCTTGCTAGGCCATTTCAGAGGGCATGAATGTGTCAACCACTTTATTTAGTTTAGTTTAGTTTAGAGATACAGCACTGAAACAGGCCCTTCAGCCCACCTGAGTCTGTGCCGACCATCAGCCACCCATTTATACTAATCCTACACTAATCCCATATTCCTACCACATCCCCACCTGTCCCTATATATTTCCCTACCACCTACCTATGACTAGGGGCAATTTGCAATGGCCAATTAACCTATCAACCTGCAAGTCTTTGGCGTGTGGGAGGAAACGGGAGCACCCGGAGGAAACCCACGCAGACACAGGGAGAACTTGCAAACTCCGCACGGGCAGTACCCAGAATCGAACCCGGGTCCCTGGAGCTGTGAGGCTGCGGTGCTAACCACTGCGCCACTGTGCCGCCCCTGTGGGTCTGGAGTCACATGTCGGCCAGCCCAGGTAAAGACAGAATATTTCCTTCCCTGTAGGACATTAGTGAACCCGATGTTTTTTTACAACAATCGACAATTGTTTCATGGCCATCATTAGACTCGCTTTTAATTCCAGATGTATTAATTAAATTGAAATTCCACCTTCTAGTCTGGTGGGATTTGAACCCATGTCCCCAGAGCAATAAAAGAAAAATACTGTGGATGCTGGAAATCTGAAATAAATACAAGAAATGCTGGAACCAGTCAGCAGGTCTGGCAGCATCTGTGGAAAGAGAACGAAGAAGGGTCAATGACCTGAAACGTTAACCCTGCTTCTCTTTCCACAGATGCTGCCACTGGGTTACTAGCCCAGTGACAATACCACCACGCCACCGCCCGACATGTCTGCCATTTCCCCACTCTCAATGACAATAGCTCCATTTTCAGCTTTTAGTGGGCCTACATTGCTCTTAACATAGAGTACAAAATCATGGAGGTTATGACAGACCTGTGCAAAACATTGTTTTGAAATCACTGGAGTATTCTATCTGATTCTGTGCACCGCACTTTAGGAAGGATGTGGAGGCATTAGAGAGGGTGTAGAAAAGATTCTCAAGCCTGTTTGCAGAGATGAAGGACTTCAGTTACATGGATAGATTGGAGAAGCTGTGGTTGTTCTCTGTGGCTCTCTTTTGTCTCTGCCTCCTACTGTCTCTGAAGCTAAGAGAGAGACAGAGGCAGAGAGGGTTAGATATGCAGGCAGAGAGAGGTCTGTAGAGAGGGACAAGGTTGGAGAGAGAGAGATTGTTGTGGTGGATTAAACGGAGCATGTATTAATTTGATGTAATCCTTCACTGCTGTGTATACGAAGATATAAGACATAGGTATGGAGAGAGAAACATCGGGAGAGAGGGAGAAATGTAGAGGATATTTCATTGAAACATATAAGATTCTGAAGGGATTGGATAGGGTAGACACTGAGAGATTATTTCCGCTGGTCGGGGAATCTATAACACAGGGGCACAACTTCAGGATAAGGGGCCAATCATTTAGGACTGAGATGAATAGAAATTACTTCACCCAGAGGGTTGTGACTCCTTGCAATTATCTACCACAGAGGGTTTTGGTTGCTCCATCGTTCAATACCTTTACAATTTTTTGGTGCCTCAGGGAATCGGGGGGTGGGGGCGGGGGAGGGAGTTGGTGGAAAATGGAATTGAATCCGAAGATCAGCCCTGATCACATTGATTGGCAGCGCAGGCTCGATGGGCCATATGGTCCACTCCTGCTCCGATAGTTTGTGTTCCTGTGTTCACCCTATGTCCCCCTCCCTCTCTCTCTCTCTCTCTGTTTCTCTCTGACTCCCTCTCTGCCTCTCTCTTTCCCTGTATATCTCTCTCCCTCCCTCTCTCTCAATCACTCTGTCTCTCCCTCTCTCTCTGTGTCTATCACTGCCTCCCACCATGTTAGCTATCAATCGGGGTCCAGTTAAATCATTGAAAATAAACACTTCAACTGTCTGCCCTGGCATAAACAGCAGATTGTGTGGATATTTTATGTCTGTATTCATACACATAGACAGGAATGTATATTCCCTGATGCGATGCTGAAAATGTTGCCTCGATTATTCTCAAAATCTTTGCCTGATATTAATGAGTTGTTTCTTTCTGTAGGATCTGCGATGACCTCTCCCGTGACAGAGAATTCACTGACAAGAACTTCAGGTGAAATCTTTCTCTCCTGAAATTCGTGTTTCCTGTTTGTTTCTTGCTGTCTTGTAGCCAATTCCATCTGGAGGGAGCAGAGTGACAAGGCTGAGGGGATTTGTGGGGAACGAAGTTGATTTTTACCACAAATTGGACCAGAGCAAGTGCGTATTGGTGTAAATAATAGTGAGTAGAAGAGGAGCACAGAATCATAGAATGGTCCAGCACAGTAGGAGGCAATTCGGCCAATTGACATTCTGCTGGCTCTTTTGTAGAACAATCGTTTCGCCCCACTCTCCTCACTCCTTCCCCCAGCCTTACATTTTTCCCCATTCAATTACTTATTCAATTCTCCTTTTAGAAGCTACTATTGAATCTGTATCCACCGTCCTATTAGGCAGCGCATCACAAATCCTAAACACTCGTTGTATTTGTAAAAATGTTTGTCCTCATGTCACCTCTTGCTCTGTCCCTAATCACATTAAATCTGTGCCCTCTGTGTGTCGATCATTCAGCCATTGGAAACTTCTGTTTTTTTTAACTCTGTCTAAAGCTTTCATGATTTTAAACACCTCTATCAAATCTCCTTTTCAGCTTCTCTGCAGTAAGGAAAACAATTCCAGCTTCCCCAATCTATTAGCGTTAATGTAATAATTTCATCCCTGGAACCGTTCTAGTCAATCTCTTCTGTCCATTTACATTGGGTAAGTGACAGGACACAGAGAGTCGTGGTGAATTCTTGTTTAAGACTGGTGGGAGGTATAGACCTCACAGGCTGACACTTTTGATGATCCTGAAGGAATCCCCTCCATTGTAAACATCCAACAAGTTATTCCACCCTCTGACCCTCATGATATTGTTTGCAGAAATCGTGAAAGCTATGTCCATGGTTATTGACCTCTCTGCGAAGGCAAATAGGTTCTTCCTGGTCATTGTATCCAAGTCGCTCATCATTTTATACACATCAATCAAATCTCCCCTCAACCTCCTCTGTTCCAAAGAAAACTACCTCGGCCTGTCCAATCATTCCTCATTGTAAAACACTCCAGTCCCGGCAATGGAGAGAGAGGTAGTGAGCTACTCGTGCTGGGAATCTCTCTCCATCTTTGACTCTTTCTCCCCATCTCTTTGACTCTCTCAATTGCTATTTTAATTGTCTGTTCATCTCTCCACTTTTCTCCCTCCATCTCTTCCTCCCTTTGTACCCTCTCCATTCTAATCTCTCCCTCTTTCTCTCCAGACAGAGAGAGGGAGAAAGAGCGACAGAGACATGGTGTTGCAGAGAGTGAGAGCTGGGGAGATGGAAAGATTGAGGATGGCATAGGTAGATGGAGCTTTACTCTGTATCTAACCTTATGCTGTTAATGCCCTGTGAGTGTTTGATGGGGACAGTGTAGAGGAAGCTTTGCTCTGTATCTAACCCCGTGCTGTACCTGTTTTGGAGTGATTGATGGGGACAGTTTAGAGGGAGCTTTACTCTGTATCTAACCCCGTGATAGAAGTGTCCTAAGAGTGTTTGATGGGGACAGAGTAGAGGGAGCTTTACTCGATATCTAACATTGGGCAAGACACAGAAAGCAGAGAATAGTTGTGAACGATTGTCTCTCAGACTGGGTAGAGATGTACAGCGGTACATCCAAGTGTGCACAACAAGCTCCCACAAACAGCAAAGTGATAACGAGCAGAATATTGTTTTAGTGATTTTGGTTGTGTTATTAATATTGTCCAGGACACCAGGGAGAACTTCATCGAGCCCGCATGGGCACGATGGGTGACTGGCATCTCTCTGTGCTGGAACTTTCTGTGATTCGGTGAGTTCACAGCAGACTATCCTCGATCTCATTTAAAAACTGTTTCCTCTGGTTTGTGATTATCCCTCTTAGCTTATCAGTTGGAGTCCGGGTATCATTCTACGCTGTTCATACCATCCAACATTTCACACTCCTCCTCCTTCACCTCAATGCATCAGTCATCTTTTTTATGACTATTTAGTAACATTTTTGCTTCTGTGATTAAAGGGACAGTGACAGAGGGGTTACGACATTGGGCATGAGACAGAACACAGAGAGTAGTGGTGAACGGTTGTTTCAGACTGGAAGGAGGTATCGAGTGGTGTCTCTCAGAGGTTCATACTGGGACCACTGCTCTTTTTGATGTATATTAATGACCTGACTTGGGTTGACAGAGCAGAACTTCAAAGTTTGCAGATGACACAAAACTTTGAAAATGTATTAAAGAGAGAAGAGAATAGTAGCAGACTTCAGGAAGCTATTGGCAGTCTGGTGAATTAGACAGACAGATGGCAGGTGAACTTCAATGCTGAGAAATGCGAAGTAATGGATTTTGGAAGGAAGACTGGGAGGGGAAATATAAACTAAATGGTACAATGTTAAAAAGGGTGCAAGAGCAGAGAGAGACCTAAGGTTCTACCCACAGTACCTTACACATACAGGAGTTGACAGTCTCTCTCTCTCTCTCTCCCCCACACATTTCACTCACTCTCTTTCTCTTTCTCTTTCAATACCAACCCTGACTTCTCTCTGAATCATTCTTGGTTGAATCGTACCCTGTATTATTTCGGCCTCCCTGTTTAAATGAGCAAGTCACATTTATGTGGTATTTTCTATATCTTAATGATTCAATTTGGAGCTTGGATTCTGTCAGGTAAATGTCATTTCTCACCATGAAAAGAGTGAACAATTAGAATGGGAAATGTGTCAGAAGCTGTTTCCATTCGGCCATTCCTGCATTGTGGAACTGAAAGTTATCTGTGCAGGAACAGGATATCGGGTTGTTTGAATGGAGTTGAAGATTGTGGGAGATTGCATAGGGTGTGAATTAGATTGTGGATTGCATCCCTGAAGGTCTTTAAGCCGATGTCCTGAGAGAATGAAGTGGTTTACCAATGTCTGAATAACATCAAAGTCTTTAGATACATGAAAGAACAAAATTGGGGACAATATGCAAAAGCCGAGACAGTCAGGCAACAACAGTAGGAAGGTGAATGTCTTTTGAAGTTTTTAATCTGAAGTCCTGAAAAAGCAGGAGTTCAAATCCCCCATTGGGCTCTTGTGAATTTGAATTTCTCTGAATGAAAAAAATAAATCTGGAATAATAAATCCTCCAGATGAAATGATTCACTCTCACTGCTCTGACACTGATTTACCTTCAAGTAATTTTTTCCAGTCCACTTTTCTAAATCGCCTTCCACCAGCCCAGCTTCATTCCCCAAAACTAAGTGTAAAACTGACCCATCTCTTGTTGGCCTTGCTATGCACTGGCCTGAAAAAGTTCCCCTGAATGCATGTTTCGAATTCTGCAACCTCGATACCTTTTACACTAGTCTCGGTTATCAATGCACAAGTTAGGTCTGCATTAGACCCCATCTCTGTTTATAATACACATGGCCCTGTCTCTGCTATAAAAATGGCTTAAATGGTGTAGAGAAAACGTTTCATTTTCGACACAAGATCATAAGAAATATGAACAGGAGTAGGCCATTCAGCCCCTCGAGCCTGCTCTGTCATTCAATACCATCACATCTGCTCTGATTGTGGCCTTAACTACACTTTCCTGCCTGCTCCCCATAATCCTTGACTCTCTTGTTTATCATAAATCTATCTAACTCAGCCTTGAATATGTTCAATGACGCAACCTCCACTGCTCTCTGGGGAAGAGAATTCCAGCATCTAACCAACCGCTGAGAGGAAAAGAAATCTTCCTAAGCTCAGTCTTAAATGGGAAACCCTTTATTTAGCAACTGTGCCCCCTCGTTCGAGACTGTCCCAGAAGGGGAACATCCTCTCAGCACCCACCCTGTCACTGGCATCAGAATCTTGTAAATTGCAATAAGCTCACTTCTCATTCTTCTAAACTCGAGTAAGTACAGGCCCGATCAGCTCAAAAGTAGTTCCCTGGTGCATGGCAACACTTCGACCAATCAGAGTTGACTTGCGAACCCATCAGCATCCTTTCCCATGTAGTCTAAATTTTGTTCCCTTTGAAATTTGGTATGTTTGCATCTGTCCTGTTGTGTGCAAGACAAAAAGCTTCGACAGCATGTCTCTTTTTTCAGCAATACTTACCTTACCATAGTGTCAAAGGGTTAGATTAGTTCTAGAAAATGACAAGGAGCAATCTTGACTTAATAAAATTAAGTTATTGGAGGTGGGCCACTTTCAGTGGCTTTCGAACAGGTCTGCCTCCGATAAATTGAATTCAGAGCAGCAGGTAAAACTGTAATCGATCAATGGACTGCCTAAAGAGGAGATACATCAGCTACAACCCCAAATTATCCAACCTTAATGTGGAAACTGTAACCATTCTGATAAATCCCCTCTGCAGCTTTTCAAGCGCCCTCATATCTCTTCTAAAGTGTGGTGACCAGAGCTGGGCTCAATACTTCATAGTCCACTCCTCCATGATCCCGACACTTCGTCCCCTTCCCACGGGACATTGCGCTGCAATCACAGGAGGTGTAATGCCTACCCTTTTACCTCCTCTCTCCTCAATATCCAAGGTGCCAAACAATGCTTCCAGGTGAAGCAGTGATTTACCTGTATTTTGTAGTAAACTGTATTTGCTGCTCACATTGCAGTCACCTCTACATTGTGGACAGCAAACACCGATTGGCAAACTGCTTTTTTCAACAGCTCCCCTCAGTCCACAAGCATGATCCTGAGTTTCTGGTTGCATGCCATTTTAATTCACCGCTCTGCTCCCACGCCAACAATTCTGTCCTTCGTCTGCTGCAGTGTTCCAGTGAAACTCAATGCAAGCACAAGGAACAGCACCTCATCTTCCAACGAGGCACTCTACAGCCCACTGGACTGAACATTGAGTTTAACAATTTCAGAGCATGACTGTATTTTTTTATTTTATTTTACTTTACTTTTTAGCCATGGGCCCTTGCTTAAATATGATTTTCAGGGTTTGGCTTTTGGCCAGAGTTGTTCATTATTCTGCCATTAGTATTCTCTGGACTAATGATTTTTCTTTTAATGCAACAATTAGCACTCCCTTTACCTTTGGTCGCTGACATCTTTGTCATTTAGTCCCTCCTGCCCTGTCCCTTATATTTTCCCCCTCCCCCTTTTCACTTGCACCAAACCTATTACATTTCTAATCTTTGCCTGTTCTAATGAAAGGTCACAGACCTGAAAAGTTGCCTCTGTTTCTCTCTCCACAGATGCTGCGAGACCTGCTCAGTATTTCAAGCACTTTCTGTTTTTATTTGAGAAAGAGTGTAATTCCTTTTGTCCTCAATGCGTCTACATATGAATCCCAAGATCCCATATAATTTTCTAACCACTCTTTCATTATGTCCTTCCGCCTTCAGAGTTCTGTGTTCATAAGCGCCAAGAACCCTCCTCTCTGCAAATTATTTTGAAATGTGCCATTACGTCCATATCCATCCTATCAAAATGAAACACCATGTACTTTTCTGTATTAAATTCCATCTGCCACTTGTCTGCCCATTTTGACTCTATCTATGTCCTCTTGCAGGCGATTCGTATCACCTTCACTGATAGCCACACTTCCAATTTAGGTATCATAGGCAAAATTCTAATTTTTAGTCTGTAATTCCAGCATCCAAGTCTGAACCTTGGGGAACATCGCTGTTTACCATTCTCCAGTCTGAAAAATAAAACAACTATTTACTCACTGTTTTCTGTCCTGAAGCCTATATTTTATCCAGGTTGTCAATGACCCTCCTATACCATGAGCCTCATTGTTTTAGCCAGCCTTTTATGTGGTACATTTTCAAACGCTTTCTTAACTTTCAGGTAGACAACATCCATTACATTCTCTTTATCAACCTTCCCTGTTCCTTCGCCAGATATCCTCTTAGATTCCATTCAATTAAATTATAGTCCTGCATTAGTTGACTTCATTAATCCACAGGCAGAAATTTCTCACTCCAGCATTTCGAATTTTATGACTGAATTGCTACAGATAAAGAGGGCAGCCGCACCGCAAAATGCAGTAGAGTAACCCTGAGATGGCACACTAATATCAAGACTATTTTTCACTGAATGACCACGGCAGAATGGTGGACATCACTGAAACAGTATGGAATCTGGAGATGGGTTCATGCGTTTGAAGGAAATCACGATTGCTTTGAGACTACAGTGTCAATCCTCTTTAGTTAATTAATGTAATAAGAGTTGCCAGCTTTGGGCGTTTTTCAATTCAATATTAGCTCTAAATATATTCTATCACAATAGGGAATTGACTTGGTTATCAAAATGTGTTTGCTCAGTTTTCTGGAAAAATAAACAATTTGAACACCGTTGCAACCTCAATGTCCCCATGGAGATCCTGCCATGTATAAATTAAAGTCATTCAGAATGAACACTTCAGAGTTTGATTGCGGGAAATTGCCAGCAGCACGAAGGGACCGATCAATTCACTCAGAAAATGCTTGCAACATTTCAAATAGCCTCGAAAATATACTATGTCATCCTTGCCGTCATTGGTGTTCCTGGTAAGTGATTATAACCATTAACATTGTATAAATCTCTTTCTGTGCTGGTCTCTTGTTTTAATCTGTTACAGATAATGTTACATTCTGATATAATGGTCACAGTATGTAGACACCCGGTCAGTCATATCATTTTGTTCAGTCAAATATCCTGAATTACTTCTGCTGTTTTATTCCATTGCCTCAATTGGAAATAATCCTCTGTTTATACCTCATAGGTTCGCTCTATTATCAAGTGATTAATATACTGTTGAACCAGATTTCACTTCAGGTAACTCTCTGCGGGAGGACATTAGTGTGAGGATCTGTATTGAAGGATTGTACTGATTAAGGGTCACTGTCAGAAGTGGAACACCTCATCTCAATATCCAAGTAATATTGGGAATACCTGTCAAAGTAGAATTGTACTGAGTGAATGCAGATTGAGTGATTGGTCTGCTGAACTCTTCCATTGAAGCTGCTAGTGTGACTGAGCATCTGGTCACTTGTCACTTCAATTCCCCTTCTCACTCCAACTATCAACTCATTGTCCTCGACCCTTTACTCTCTTCCACTGAAGCTCGATGGGGAACAACAAAATACTTTTCAATCAGGCTGTTGGACTCAACACTGATTTTAAAAAGTTCAGATTCTAACCATGTTCACGAACTGGCACGTGTTGGTAATGGAGGAATAGTTACAATAGAATTGCTGAAAGTGGAGGTGTGTGGGCTGTTTTTTGGGGTGGGGAATCCCCTATTAATACACAGCTTGCAGGCTAGTCCATACCACTGGGGTCTACCTAGAACTCTGTGTCACTTTTCCCAGACACTGTAGCCTTCTCCTCATTGCCAGCTTCTCCATGCTTCCCTCTGCCTCTATTGTTCTGCTGTAAGCCTTTAAATCTACGCTGGACCCATCGACTCTTTCTTGAATTGTTCCATTCGCCATGCAGCACCATTCCTTTGTCATTGAATATCTCCTGCCATTTGCCCGATTACCGACATTCCCCTTTGTTATTTCCTTCGCCAATACCCGACTTTCCTTTGGCTGTATCATTGCATTATTACTGTTTATAACTTTTTATAAATGTTAACTCTAATATCTCCTATTTTGGATGGAAGGCTATCGGTCTGAAAGGTTAACTCTGTTTCTCTCATCACATATGCTGCCTGATGTGCTGGGTGTTTAAAATATTCTCTCATTTTCATCTATTAACTGTAGTTTCAGTATTTTGCTTTTGATGTAATTATTATGCCTGGTTGATCAGTTGGTGGGGGAATGAGGTAGACAGGGGGCAGAAGTCCTGGATTGTTCTGGGAGGTATTAACTCCATAGCGTGTGTCCTTTGTCCTTGGCAGGTTCCCCACCCAGTTGTGACGCTGATTGACAGGCTTGGTTTCAGTCAGATGGGGAGGCCGCCAGAGCAGGTTTCCAGGCCAGTTAAGGTTTTATTCCTGTCACCGAGGGAGTTCAATCCTTGGCGGGTACGGGTCCCGGCTCTGGGGATAGTCTCTGATCTGGGTAGTGGAGGGGTAGTGTTGCCTGATAGCAGAAGTGGGTGCTCGAACCGGGGAAGGTGAATGATCTGGGCAGGGGAGTGGGGAGCAGTGTCTGATCCTAGCAGGCAGAAGGTCTGATCCTGGGAAGAATGGATGATATGGGTAGGGAAGGGTGGAGGTGTGCCTGATGCCTGGATGGGAGAGGACCAATCAGGTGAGAGTGGCCAAATCGGGGTGGGGGCTCTGGTTATTTGCTGATCTTGCTTTGCGAGTGGTCCAAGCCCTTGGAGAGTACCTGATCCCGATGTGGAATGGAAACATCCTATCCCAGGATGTGGGTTTTCTGAGCCCAGGGAGATAGTCCCATCCAGTTGGGGGGTCGGTAGTGTCTCAACGTGGGATAGGGTGGTACGATTCTGATGTGTCTCGCCAATCGGAGTGGGGAAGGGTTGTATCTGATCCCAGTATGGGGCTGGTCTGAAATCATGGAGATGGTCCACTGTGGCTGGCATTTGTGACTCCTAATCCAGGGATGCTGTGGTCCAATATCGGTGGAGATTGTCCGATAGGGAGCCTTGTGTTGTCTGATCATTGTATCGGATGGTCCAATCCACGGGAGTGTCAAATATCGGTTTCGGAGGAATGTGCCCGATTCCAGGCTGGGGTGGTCTGATCCCGGACAGATGTTCTGATCCACATGGGAGCGTTGGGGTCTAATGGTGGGATGGGATGGTCCAATACTGGTGGTGATTGCCCAATCTGGGATGGAGCAGTCTTATCCTGCATGATGGTCTGATCCTCTGCCCTGTGGGGCTTTGCTTGAGGGTGTCTGATAGTCCTCAGGTTGGGACACTTGGGGGACCATAGGGAAGCGCTACTGCTCTTCCTGGCCCACAAGCAGTGCTGTAAAGACTCTTCCGTTCTCCCTGAATCTGCACTCGTCTCCCTGTTTTGCAAATTTCCAGAGGCCTGGGAGTCCTGGCTGGCCAGAGTTAAACATATTAACCAATTTACATCAAACGCTTCTGGCCTCATTATAATATTTAAATTGCTAACACGCTTCCTGGGATCAGTTGTCTTCGACTCTAATAAACCTGGAATAAGGTGTATTGGTGATAGCAGTAGCGATCTTTTTTAAATTTTAAACTCCGGCGATCTAACAGTTTTTAATATTAAAATCCTACCCGTCTGGCCTGGTCTTAGACAAGGGCAATGTTTGATCAATAATTCCCAGTATCTTTTCCATTCTCTCTTTCACAGTTAGTTTAGTGGCGATTGTGATCATGTCACGGGGGAAGTGCGGACTCTCCACTTGCACCACTTACTACTTGGTTGCCATGGCAACAGCGGATCTACTGCTCGTTATTACCCATTTCCTACTGTACCGGATCAATATGTATTATTTCCCGGGATCATTCGTGAACATCACCCCTGTGTGCAGTGTTATCTATGCCGTGAGTAATGCAGCCGGAGAGGGTTCTGTCTGGCTCTCTGTCACTTTCACCATTGATCGATTTGTGGCCATCTGTTGCCGGAGGCTGAAAGCTAAATATTGCACAAAGAAAACTGCGGCTTTGGTTCTCGCAACAACCTGCAGTCTGATCTGTTTGGAAACCATTCCCTTACTTTTCACATTTGAACCTGGAGTGATAATCGACAATGTACCATTCTTCTGTGTTCCTAAGTCAAGCTTTTACACTGAGCCTGGATGGGTGGGATATGAATGGTTTGATGTGATTTTAACTCCATTGATCCCATTTGCTTTAATTCTGTTACTCAACGTTCTGACAGTCAGTCATATTTTAGTGGCCATTCGAGTGCGCAAGGGACTGAAGAGTCAGAGCAAGGTACAGAATCACAAAGACCCAGAGATGGACAACAGAAGGAAATCCGTAATTTTACTCTTTGCCGTATCCGGCAGCTTCATACTTTTATGGTCAATAGATGTAATAAATTTTTTCTATTATAACATTATAGGAGCAAGCCCTATTTCCAATGATTCCTTAGTAATATTTGAACAAACTGGATATATGCTGGCAAATTTCAGTTTCTGCTCAAACACATTCATTTACATGGTGACTCAGTCCAAATTCAGAGAGCAGCTCAAGAGTGCGCTGAGATATCCAGTTACATCGATTAGGCAACTAATTAATAAAGAAAACAACTGAGAGCAGACTAGAGCCGGGTCTAAGTGTTTTAAATGCATGAATGTAATGTTGATCCCCAGAATTCTATCAATTGGGATTAATGTAGGATTAGTAGAAATGGGCAGTTGATGTTCAGCACAGACTCGGTGGGCTGAAGGGCCTGTTTCAGTGCTGTATCTCTCTAGGACTCTATGACTAATTGAATGGCACCAGGAATCGCTGGGTATCTGAATGTACCCCCTGCGGTGGGCAGGCACAGATGGTCACTGTGTTTAGCACACAGCAATATTTCTGATCGACAGAGAGTAGACACATTTCAAAGACCAAGCCGGGAAATGGACAAGGGGTGACTGGCAGAACACAAGAAGACCGGTTGTATACAAGCAGGGTGATTAACAGACAGAGGGAGGTTTGTAGGCGGGGAGGTTACCGAGATCGGGAATGGGGAGGCAATGAGGGATTTGAAAACAAGTATGAGAATTTTAAATCGAGGTGTTGCTTGACAGGAAGCCAATGTAGATAAATGAGCACAGTGGTAATAGGGGAATGGCAGTTGGCACCATTAAGGACACATGATTGTTGAGTTTTGGATGACCTTACGGTTCTGGAGGGTAGGTTGTGGGGCGGGGGGTGGGCTGTGGAGGTGCATCCAGGAATGCATTAGAATAGTCGAATGTGGAGGTAACAAAAATAGGAATGGGTTTTTTAGCAGCAGATGAGCTGACGCAGAAGCAGAACCAGGTGATGTTATGGAGGTGGAAATGGGCATTCTTAGTGATTACACGAATATGCTGCTCATTTCGGAGTCAAATGTGAGACCAAGGTTGTGAACAGTAGAGGAATAGAGTTGGTGGCGAGGGATCAAAGACAATGGCTTGAATCTTCCAAATATATAATTGGAGAAAATTTCTGTTCATCCAGTGCTGGATATCGGACAAGCACTCCGATAATATAGAGGCAATGGAGGAGTCGAGAGAGGGGGTGGTGAGATAAAACTGGACGTTGTCAGCATTGAGGGTGCTATATAAATGTAAAACATTGTTGCTCAAATGCTTCTTACATGTTCTAGCCATGACTACAAGCTGGTCATGATTGGGACACCAGAACGGATTGGTAAACTCGATGATGTAAGAAACAGTGAGGAGAATTGTCTCAGACTTCATGAGGTCAAACGCAGGCTGGTGAAATGGACAGACACATGACTAATGGCAAATAACACAGTGAAGTGCGCAGAGATTCATTTTTGTAGGAAGAATGTGGAGAGGCAATATAAAGTAAATAACGGAATTTTAAAGAGAGAAGAGGAACATAGAGACTCACGGGCGCATTTACACAAATGGTTGAAGGTGATTGGACAAGATGAGAATGATTAAAGAATGCATACATGATACTTGGTTGTTTCAATGGATGGATAGTGTCCGAAAGCAAGGAACAAAAGAACATAAGAAGTTTTGGCACGAGTAGATGGTACGGCCTATTGAGACTGCTCCACCATTCAATATGGTCATAGCTGATCTTAGGCTTCAACTCCACTCCCCTTACACCGCCCCACCACCGCCCCCACCACCACCGCCCCGCCACTCCCTATATCCCTTGATATGCCGAGAGGCCAAAACTCTATCTATCCCAGCAAAAAATATATTCAACGATGGTGCATCTGACACCCTCAGGTGTAGAAAATTCCCAAGATTCACAACCCTTTAAGTGCAGAAATATCTCCTCTTCTCATTCCTTACCTTGGGAATGTGCCGCCGTGTTTGGGCTTCGCCAGCCTGTGGAAACTAGCTCACAGTATCTACCTTTCAGAATATTGTACATTTCACTGTACTACATTCAATGCAATATAACCTACCGTAAATATGGAGACTAAAACTGTATGCAATATTCCAGGTGTGGCCTCACCGAAGCCCTGTAGAATTGTCGCAAGGATTCTTTATTTTTGTACTCAAATGTCTTTGTAATAAGACCGCAATTGTTGACAACGCGATCGGTAGGTGGCGCTGTTTTGGCACATGCGCAGATACAGCATGTGCCACGAAAACGTCACAGCCTGCGACTGCAGTAGCTGCCAGGACTAAAGATGGCGCTGCTCAAAAAATCACAGAGATGAAACCTAACAAACACGTGGCAGAATACAATGGCCGGAGTGAGAGAGCAGCGCGGGGGCCGGGGAGAGCAGCGCGGGGGCCGGGGAGAGCAGCACGGGGGCCGGGGAGATCAGCGCGGAGGCCGGGGAGTGCAGCGCGGGGACCGGGCAGATCAGTGCGGGGGCCGGGGAGAGCAGCGCGGGGGCCGGGGAGATCAGTGCGGGGGCCGGGGAGAGCAGCGCGGGGGCCGGGGAGATCAGCGCGGGGGCCGGGGAGATCAGCGCGGGGGCCGGGGAGATCAGCGCGGGGGCCGGGGAGAGCAGCACGGGGGCCGGGGAGATCAGCGCGGGGGCCGGGGAGATCAGCGCAGGGGCCGGGGAGAGCAGCGCGGGGGCCGGGGAGATCAGCGCGTTGGCCAGGGAGAGCAGCGCGGGGAGACCAGCGGTAACGGTGCCGGGGGGGAGGAGAAAGAGGGAGAGGTAAGGAATGGGGAGGGGGGCAGAAAGAGGGAGAGGGAGAGAAAGAGGGAGGGAAGGGGGGAGAGAAAGAGGGAGGGGAGGGGGGAGAGAAAGAGGGAGGGGAGGGGGGAGAAAGAGGGAGAGGGAGAGAAAGAGGGAGGAGAGGGGGGGAGAGAAAGCTGGAGGGAAGGGGGAGAGAAAGAGGGAGGGGAGGGGGGAGAGAAAGAGGGAGGGGAGGGGGAGACATAGAGGGAGGGGAGGGGGGAGAGAAAGAGGGAGGGGAGGGGGGAGACATAGAGGGAGGGGAGGGGGAGAGAAAGAGGGAGGGGAGGGGGAGAGAAAGAGGGAGGGGAGGGGGAGAGAAAGAGGGAGGGGAGGGGGAGGAGAGAAAGAGGGAGGGGAGGGGGAGGGAAAGAGGGAGAGGAGGGGGGAGAGAAAGAGGGAGGGGAGGGGGAGAGAAAGAGGGAGGGGAGGGGGGAGAAAGAGGGAGAGGTAAGGAAGGGGGAGAAAGAGGGAGAGGGAGTGGTAAGGAAGGGGGGAGGGGGAGAGCTGGGGGAGAGGGAGGAATGGGAGAGAGTGGGGAGGGGGAGAGCTGGGGGGAGAGGGAGGAAGGGGAGAGAGTTGGGGGGGGCAGCAGCAGAACGGAAGGGGAGTGCCTTTTTCTGTGCATGCGCCATAAGCACAACAGCAAAAGACTTACTGGCCATTCCCTGGACCCGGTGACACCAAGGTCTTCGCACACTCGCTCCCCGCGATTCTCTACGGCCTCTCGCTTCCGGCCCTCTCCATTCAGCCGTTCCCTTCAGCTGCGGATGCCCAATCCAGTTGCTTTCTCCCCTACCCAGTTGCTTTCTCTACTTCTCCTCAGTACCTCAGGCATTGCAACTGTTTGGTCCCTGCATTTTGCATGCTCCCTCTCCCCACCCCTCCCCGCACTCCCCACCCCTCCCCCTCTTCACCCACCCCTCCCTCTACCCCCTCCCCCACCATAGTTGAATATCTGAAGTGTAGTTGCAAAGTCGGGGAAATAGCATGCAAAACAAAACCTCAACAATTCTGGGTTTAATTATTGAAAAGTTTTATTAAGTTCATTAAGTATCCAAGGAACTGCTGAGCATGGATACCTGAGTGTTGTGTCCAGCATTCCCGTTAGACATACAGGCCGAGTCTCTGCTATGCACAGCTAAAGAGATTGTTCCTGGAGAGCCTTGTGGTGAATAAAAGCTTGGCTCTCTATTCCACTACTGTATTGTCCATGTGAAGAAGGCAAAGTCACAAGAGTCTGAGCTCAGTCTATTCTTGGTGAATGTTCCCCAAGCGCATCCCAATGTGCATTCCCAATTCATCCATAAATGCAATGTTCCTTTCCACATCGTGATGAGCTCCGCAGCATGAGCCAGTTGCCTTCGTTGCTTGAATGCTGACCTGAAGTCTCAAGGATTGTTTTCTTGACGGCATGTTTTACATGAAAAGAAATAAAGCAAATCAGAGTCAGTGTTTGCCTCCCTCCATCCACTGAAATTACTGTTGTGCACACCTTTTTAAGTTCTGCAGTGAAGGCACCAATTGATAACGTCGCCAATGAAGCACTTATTACCCACCTCAGCTGTAAGAGTCAGGATGATGTAACTGCCCCTATCTCGTGATGGTTCAATGCTGCTCTCAGGGAAAACATGAATGATGTGAGGGTGCTGGAAAAGAAGCACATTTCTTTTGGGCTATGAACATAAAGCTGGCCGTTTAGCCCAGCAGTTCCCTGCCAGTGGTTATGTTACTCGTGCTTCTTTCCATCCATTCCCATTTAATCCTGCCTACTACTATCACCAGTTGTGTTCACAGCAAGAGCATTCACATTTCTGCTACCACTGGACACGGCATGCTTGTTTCTTTTAGTGCTCAGTCTCTTCTTGCTGAATGTTCCCCAAGTGCTTGACCCCTTTGGACGCCCTCTCTGCTTGACACGCAGCAACTGGCAATTGCGGAGTCTCACAAGGCTCTGTATGGTTGTTTCAACGTCAGATGAGGAAACAGGTGGCTGTGTGTCCATGAGCACTGCCCTGATGGGTGTAGGAGCAGGTAACTGTGTGTCCATGTGCACTGCCCTGATGGGTGTAGGAGCAGGTGACTGTGTAACTGAGCAGCAGGGAGAGGGTACCGCAGGTAGGGGAAGTGGAGATTTGGACAGGCAGGCATATGTATGGTCCATCAGATCATTAGGCCAGGGGGTGAGACGCTCAGGATCCAGGGTTTGTGACACGTGACTGATGTCCAGCGCGATGCCACCTCCATCCGAAGGTGCTTCCGGGCAATTGTTGGGCATAGTAAATGGCTCCATCTCATCAGCCAGTCCTTGCTGCCAGCGTAGAGTCTGTTGCCGCAGCCAGTCCAGTCTCCTCATGAATGCTGCCGTTCCACTCTGCAGAACGGCCTGTTGTAGCTGGTACAATTGATCTGAAAGCAAGCGGTATTTTTCATTGTGGCTGAGGGGCCTTGGCTGTTCCTCTGTAATCACTATGGCAGAAGCCATGCCTGTCGTCGTTGGTGTCTGAGATGCACGCCAGCGACAATTGGGGGGAGCCTGTCCAAAGGCAGACCCAGATGCCTCTGCACAACAACAGCATATTTGCAGGGCAACAAAGTCTGAATGGAGAAGATGCAGCTGCAGGTAGCCTGCCCATCATGTATCTGCAGTGTGTACTGTTTGGCGCCAGAATTCACAGTCACTGTGCCTTCATCCTGCTACATGCGGTGGCCCAGACAATGGAAATGTTTTCAGAGCAACTCACAACAGGGGCTGGAGAACATGCGGTGGCCCAGACAATGGAAATGTTTTCAGAGCAACTCACAACAGGGACTGGAGAACATGCAGTACCCCAGACAATGGAAATGTTTTCAGAGCAACTCACAACAGGGACGGGAGAACATGCGGTGGCCCAGACAATGGAAAAGTTTTCAGAGCAACTTACAACAGGGGCTGGAGAACATGCGGTGTCCCAGACAATGGAAATGTTTTCAAAGCAACTTACAACAGGGACTGGAGAACATGCTGTGGCCCAGACAATGGAAATGTTTTCAGAGCAACTTACAACAGGGACTGGAGAACATGCGATGGCCCAGACAATGGAAATGTTTTCAAAGCAACTTACAACAGGGACTGGAGAACATGCGGTGGCCCAGACAATGGAAATGTTTTCAGAGCAACTTACAAAGGCAGAGCAACTTACCTTGGAACAATCTCCTGTGTCAAATAAAAATGAAGCAAGTCTCCGAAACGAATAAATAATTCAGATAAAATGCGAGAAAATGCCCGACGAAACCTCTCCTTCCACTTTCAAAAAGTCGCGCCGAAGCTTTGACGCATGCGCAGAGGCCAAACTGGCGCGTCGGCGAGGAAGACGAAATAACGCGACGACGTCATCTGCGCATGCGCACAACGGTCCTGACATGTCGGATCGCAGCGCATGCGCAGGGGGCATGAGGCCGTCTGCGCATGTGCGCACCGCTGCGCATCCTGATGACGTTTCCGATGAAGTAGCGTTGTCATGAATTACTTTGTTGTAATAATGTCCAAAATGCCATTCTGCGTGCTGTTCCCACATGCTAAATTTCTGTGTTCCTTGTACTACCACACTGAAGTTTCACGGAACATCAAGTTTCACGGAACAAGCAAGTTTCGAGCCTTTCTGAAAAAAACTATTCTGATGTTCTCTTCTTACATCCAAAGCGAATAACCTCATATTTCCTCACGTTACATTCCATCTGCCACTTCGCTTCACACTCACTTAACCTGTTTGCAATGCTTTAATCTTCTCTAAGTCCATCACACAGATTGCATTTCCACCTACATTTGTATCATCAGCAATCTTAGATACATAACTCTCTGCCTCTCCGTCTAAGTCATGAATGTAGACTGCAAATAGCTGAGGCCCCAGCACTGATCTTTGCGGAAATCCACTAGTCACGACCTGACAACTCGAAAATGTCCCATGCTCTTTCCTTTTTGTCCATTAACTAATCCTCTAGCCATGCTAATATATTACTTCCATGTGCCCTTATCTTGCCTATTACACAAAATGTGGCAATTTATCAAATTCTTGTTGGAAATCCAAGTATTCTACGTCAGCTAGTTCCCCATCATCTACCCTAATAGTTGCATGGTCCTAAATCACTAATAAATTTGTCATGCACGATTTTGCTTTTGTCCTTGCCTGATCATACTATGCTTTTCCAAGTGCATTGGTAAGACTTCCTTCATAAAAGGTTCTAGCACATTTCCGACGACTGATGTCAGGCTAACTGACCTGTAGTTCACTGCTTTCTCTCTACATCCTCTCCTGAACAGCTGTGTTACTTTTGCTAGCTTCTAATCTGCTGGGACCATGCGCTATCTCTGCAGCTGCCTCTTTGAGAACCATAAGATGCAGATAACCAGGTCTGAGGGATTTGTTGGATTTTAGCCACATAATTTTCTCCAATACCTTCCAGCAGATGGAGATGGTGAGAGGGAACAGTAACTGCAGTGAGACAGGGACACCAGCAGATGGAGATTGTGAGTGGGAACTGTAACTGCAGTGAGACAGGGACACCAGCAGATGAAGACGGTGAGGGGGCTGTAACTGCAGTGAGACATGGACAAAAGAAGATGGAGATGGTGAAAGGGGGACAGTAACTGCAGTGAGACAGGGACACCAGCAGATGGATATGGTGAGAGGGAAATCTCACAGATTGGAGGAAAAAGAGTGGGCGAGCTGCAGTGATCGGGGATTCTATCGTCAGGGGTACAGGTTGGAATGAACCTGAACCAGAACGGGACCAACATCCGAGCAGCGAGGTTTGCCAGTGCTGTTGTGGGGGTGGGGGTGGGGGGCCGGGTGGGGGGAGTGTGGAGGGGTGGCGGGGTGGTTTAAACTAATTTGGCAGGGGTATTGGATACAGAGTAGGGAATGATGCACATCATAATATAGAAGGGAAATTAAGTCAGTCTAGAAGCCAGAGCAAATGCAGACCTGTGAAGGCACAAGTGAACAGTGCAACGCTGGATTGCATCTATTTTAACGCAAGGAGTCTTACACATAAGGGAGATGAGTTGAGGGCGTTGATTAAAACATGGAAATTTGATAGTACTGCTATCACAGATACATGGTTGAGGTAAGGGCAGGACTGGCAGCTTAATATTCCAGAGTATAGAATCTTCAGGCGTGACTGAGGGATGAGTAAAAGAGGAGGTGGAATTGCACTATTGATCAAGGAGTCAATTACTTCAGTAAGGAGGGATGATATCTTAGATGGTTCCTCAAATGAGGCCATATGGATAGAATTTGAAAACAAAAAGGGAACAATCACTTTGCTGGGAGTTCATTAAAGGCCTCCAAACAGTCAGGGAGTGATAGAGGAGCATATATGTAGGGAAATCTCAGAGAGGTGTAAAAATAATGGGGTAATAATAGTAGGGGATTTCAAGTTCCCCAATATTAACTAGGATAGTCTGAGTGCAAGTGGCTTAAATGGGGTGAATTTCTTAAAGTGCATCCAGGAGAGCTTGTAGAGCCAGCATGGAGAAAATTCTACAAGAGCAGTGGTGGCACTGGAACTAATCTTAGGGAATGAAACCGGAAAAGTGATGGAAGTGTCAGTGGGGGAACATTTCGGGGATAGTGACCATAACTATGGAAGATTTAAGGTAGTTATGGAAACGGACAAAAATGGACCAGAAATAAAGGTCCTGAATTGGGGGAAGGCCGATTCTAATATAATAAAATAGGAGCTGACCAAAGTGGGCTCGGAGCAGATACCTGCAGGAAAGTCTACATCACACCATTGGGAGTCATTCAAAAAGGCATCAGTCAGAGTTCAGAGCCAACATGTTCCCGTAAAGATCAAGGGTAGGACCAATAAGTCCAGAACACCCTGGCTGTCAAGGGATCTCGAGGATTGGATCAGGCAAAATAGGAGGCTATGGCAGATTCGACTGATGAAAACAGCATAGGCTCTCTAGGAGTAGTGGGCCGCTTTGTCCTGGATGGTGTTGAGCTTCTTGAGTGTTGTTGGAGCTGCACCCATCCAGGCAAGTGGAGAGTATTCCATCACACTCCTGACTTGTGCCTTGCAGATTGTGGACAGTCTTTGGGGAGTCAGGAGCTGTGTTCCTCGCCTCAGGATTCCTAGCCTTTGACCAGCTCTTGTAACCACGGTATTTATATGGCTACTCCAGTTCAGTTTTCGGTCAATGGTAGCCCCTAGGATGTTGATAGTGGGGGATTCAGCGATGGTAGTGCCGTTGAATGTCAAGGGGAGATGGTTAGAATCTCTTTTGTTGGAGATGGCCATTGCCTGGCACTTGTGTGGCGCGAATGTTACTTGCTACTTATCAGCCCAAGCCTGGATATTGTCCAGGTCTTGCTGCATTTCTACACTGACTGCTTCAGTATCTGAGGAGTTGCGAATGGTGCTGATCATTGTGCAATCATCAGTGAGCATCCCCACTTCTGACCTTATGATTGAAGGAAGGTCATTGATGAAGCAGCTGAAGATGGCTGAGCCTAGGTCACTACCCTGAGGAATCCCTGCAATGATGTCCTGGAGCTCATATGATTGACCTCCAACAACCACAACCATCTTCCTTTGCACTCGGTATGACTCCAGCCAGCGGAGGGTTTTCCCCCTGATTCCCATTGACCTCAGTTTTGTTGGGGCTCCTTGATGCCATATTCGGTCAAATGTTGCCTTGATGTCAAGGGCAGTCACTCTCACCTCACCTCTTGAGTTCAGCTCTTTTGTCCATGTTTGAACCAAGGCTGTAATGAGGTCAGGAGCTGAGTGGCCCTGGCGGAACCCAAACTGAGCATCACTGAGAAGGTTGTTGCTAAGCAAGTGCCACTTGATCGCACTGTTGATGACAACTTCCATCACTTTACTGATGATTGACAGTAGGCTAATGGGGCGGTAGTTGGCCCAGTTGGAGTTGTCCTGCTTTTTGTGTACAGGACATACCTGGGCAATTTTCCACATTGCAGGGTCGATGCCCGTGTTGTAGCTGTACTGGAACAGCTTGGCTGGGGGGCGCGGCAAGTTCTGGAGCACAGGTCTTCAGTACTATTGCCGGAATATTGACAGGGCCCATAGCCTTTGCAGTATCCAGTGCCTTCAGTCGTTTCTTGATATCACGTGGAGTGAATCGAATTGGCTGAAGTTTGGCATCTGTGATGCAGGAGGAGGCCGAGATGGATCATCAACTCGGCACTTCTGGCTGAAGATTTTTGCAAATGCTTCAGCCTTATCTTTCGACACTGATGTGCTGGGCTCCCCCATCATTGAGGATGGGGATATTTGTGGAGCCACCTCCTCCAGTTAGTTGTTTAATTATCCACCACCATTCACGGCTGGATGTGGCAGGACTGCAGAGCTTAGATCTGATCCGTTGGTTATGGGATCGCTTAACTCTGTTAAGCTGCGTACGCAGTTTGGCATGCAAGTAGTCCTGGGTTGTAGCTTCACCAGGTTGACACCTCATTTTGAGGTCTACATTGTGCTGCTCCTCGCATGCCCTCCTGCACTCTTCATTGAACCAGGGTTGATCTCCTGGCTACACTGTTAGATCTGGGATTCTGAGACCAGGAGTACATTCAGACCCCCGTTACTCTGTTAGATCTGAGATTCTGAGACCAGGAGTACATTGAGACTCCCGTTACACTGTTCGATCTGAGATTCTGAGACCAGGAGCACATTGAGACTCCCGTTACACTCTTAGATCTGGGATTCTGAGACCAGGAGTGCAATCATTCTCCCGTTACACTGTTAGATCTCAGATTCTGCGACCAGGAGCACATTCAGACTCCCGTTACACTTTGAGATCTGGGATTCTGAGGCCAGGCATATTTTCAGACTCCTGTTACACTGTTGGATCTTGGATTGCTCGACCAGGAGTACATTCAGTCTGCCATTAAACTGTTAGATGTGGGATTCCGAGACAAGGAGTACATTCAAACTCAGGTGACACTGTTTGATCTGGGGTTCTGAGACCAGGAGTACATTCAGACTCCCGTTACACTTTTAGATCTGGGATTCTGAGACCAGGTGTGCATTCAGACTCCCGTTACACTGTTAGATCTGGGATTCTGAGACCAGGAGTACATTCAGACTCCTGTTAAACTGTTAGATCTGGGATTCTGAGACCAGGAGTACATTCAGACTCCCGTTACACTGTTAGATCTGGGATTCTGAGAACAGGAGGACATTCAGACTCCCGTTACACTGTTAGATCAGGGATTCTGAGACCAGGAGTACATTCAGACTCCCGTTACAC
This sequence comes from Heterodontus francisci, assembly GCF_036365525.1. NCBI lineage: Eukaryota > Metazoa > Chordata > Chondrichthyes > Heterodontiformes > Heterodontidae > Heterodontus > Heterodontus francisci. The sequence continues at coordinate 187,241 of NW_027140964.1, forward strand.
TTTTAGATCTGGGATTCTGAGACCAGGAGTACATTCAGACTCCTGTTAAACTGTTAGATCTGGGATTCTGAGACCAAGAGTACATTCAGTCTGCCATTAAACTGTTAGATGTGGGATTCCGAGACCAGGAGTACATTCAAACTCAGGTGACACTGTTTGATCTGGGTTTCTGAGACCAGGAGTACATTCAGACTCCCGTTACACTTTTAGATCTGGGATTCTGAGACCAGGTGTGCATTCAGACTCCCGTTACACTGTTAGATCTGGGATTCTGAGACCAGGAGTCCATTCAGACTCCCGTTACACTGTTAGATCAGGGATTCTGAGACCAGGAGCGCATTCAGACTCCCGTTACACTTTTAGATTTGGGATTCTCAGACCAGGAGTGCATTCAGACTCCCGTTACATTGTTAAATCTGGGATTCTGAGACCAGGAGTACATTCAGACACCCATTAAACATTTAGATCTGAGATTCTGCGACCAGGAGTACATTCAGACTCCAGTTACACTCTTAGATCTGGGATGCTGAGAACAGGCGCCCTTTCAGACTCCAGTTACACTATTGGATCTTGGATTCCAAGACCAGGAGTACATTCAGTCTGCCATTACAGTGTTACATGTGGGATTCCGAGACCAGGAGTACATTCAGACTCCCGTTACACTGTTAGATCTGAGGTTCTGAGACCTGGAATGCATTCAGAGTCCCGTTACACTGTTACATCTGGGATTTTGAGACCAGGAGTGCATTCAGACTCCCGTTACACTGTGATGTAGACAAGACTGGTGAGATTGTGAAACTTGCTTCCCCTAGGATTTGTTATATTGAACAGTTCCGTTGATTTTCAGGGGAAGCTGCATGAACCCATGGGGGATGAAAAATAATGGAAGTGCCTGTTGATCCGTTGAGTATTAAGACTGCTCGTACCTGTACTGTCAGTTGGCCTGTATCCAGTTTTAGATTTGCTGTAATTTTCTGAACCTCGTCCTTCTCTCTCCACATGTTCCCTGCAGCTTCCCTCCCTGCCACTTTGGGAAGATTTATGGTCTGGGATTGGCTATTGCTGCTGTTGTCACTCTGCTCCAGTTCCCTTGCTTCACTCTGGTCCAGGGACCCCTGCAAGGCAACCCTCTGTATGTGAGTTTCAGGGACTATCACAAGTCTGGTTCTCTCTGATATCTGACCCAGACATTTACAGATACAGTGAGAGGCATTGGATGAATCATTCATTGGAGACATGGTATAGAGAGGGAGATCTTGATGCCTATAGCTTGGCTGGGTTGATCCTCGAGGGCATCGCCACAGCAGCCGAGGATGAATGGTCAGTACGTGGGGCTGTATTTACGCTTCCCCCACCCGTTCAGGTGCCAGATGGAAACCCTGAGCTTTATCAATAGAGGCGTGGATTACATAGCCAGCAAATTAATATCGAACATTTCTCAAACTCTAGTTAGGCTCCCAACAGGAATATTGGGTCCAATTCTGGGCACCACACTTGAGGAAGACTGTTGAAAGTTTTGGTGAATGAACAGAAGAGATTTACTGGAATGGTTCCAGAGATGTGAGTTTGAAGTTACTTGCAGAAACTGGCGAAGCTGGCATTAAACATACATAAAAAATAATAAATACTGAATGATTGGGTACCGAACACCTGTGAGGCTCATGGATCGTGATTCATTCGTATTCTTCCAAAGGGAATGGGACAAAAACCTGAGGGAGAATTCTTTTCGGAATATGAGGGAACAGCAGGGGATGGGACCGACTTATTGAAAGAGGCATCACAGGGCAATGGGCTGAATGGACATCATACTGTGCTGTAATATTCAATGATTCCATGAAAATGCTTCCAGATTGCTTTAACCTGAACTCCAACTCGTTCTTTTGATCTTTTTTCCTTGTCCTTTTCGATGCAGCTGAACATTGGACTCATAGTTCTGGTAGTCCTGACCTACGTTCGTCCCATAAACATCTACCTGCACTGCCAACGGGAACACCGGCACAGAGGTGCAGTGAAGCCTTCCAGAGTTGACTTGCCGGGCTTATGGGAGCAGGAGCACCAAACAGTGAGCGATCTCCGTGCACGATGCTTGTTTGGGCTGGGGGATGGTGCAGTGTGGTGGTGAGAGGGGTGGTGTATGGGGAGTGGACAGTGGTGGGCGCAGTATGGGGGTGAGAGGGTGGTGTATGGTGTGTCAATGGAGTGGGCAGTGTGGTGGTGAGAGGGGTGGTGTATGGGGGAGTCAGTGGAGTGGGCAGTGTGGGGGTGAGAGGGGTGCTGTATAGCAGGGGTGTAACTGCAGTGAGACGGGGACACCAGCAGCGGAGATGGTGAGAGGGGACAGTAACTGCAGTGAGACAGGGGCACCAGCAGATGGAGATGGTGAGAGGGGACAGTAACTGCAGTGAGACAGAGACACCAGCAGATGGAGATGGTGAGAGGGGGCGGTAACTGCAGTGAGACAGGGACATCAGCAGATCCAGGTGGTGAGGGGGCAGCAACTGCAGTGAGGAATGGACACCAGCCGATGGAGATGGTGAGAGGAGCACAGTAACTGCAGTGAGACCGAGACACCAACAGATGGAGATGGTGAGAGGGTGCAGAAACTGCAGTGAGGCAGGGACCCCAGCAGATGCAGATGGTGATAGGGGGCAGTAACTGCAGTGAGACCGGGACTCCAGCAGTTGGAGATGGTGAGCGAGGACAGTGACTGCAGTGGGACAGAGACACTAGCAGATGGGGATGCTGAGAGGGGACAGTAACTGCACTGAGACAGGGCCACCAGCAGATGGGGATGGTTAGAGGGGGCAGTAACTGCAGTGAGACAGGGACACCCGCAGATGGAGGTACGGAGCCATTGCTGATGGGGAGATCCCGTGTTCCTGAGTGTTTGAAAGTTTTCTGGAAGTTCGAGGAATGTATGTTTGTGTCATTCTGACACTTAGTGTAACCTTTAGATGCTTAATGAAAGAATTAAAATACAACTTGTGTTAAATGGTAATTTTCCAACTGTGTAAATGCTTGTAACATTAATCAGCATTCTGTTTGAAAAATAATTTTGTGTGAGGAAGTACTAATGGAGAAATAAATCAAGAACATCAAATAAAGTCCAAACATACATTTAAAAATAAAAATTCTCCGAATAATTTGCTTTTAATTCATCATCACTAAAGTTATGATATATCTCAATTCCCTATTTGTGCTGTTATCTTCTCTACTATTAGTGAGAGGAATTGAAGTATTGATGCAATTCTCTTCTGAAAATCTATATAAAATGTACTTTCACCAACCTGTCAGACAGTGCATTCCAGACCAGAACAACTTGTGCTGGATTATTTCCCCTGATTATCTCCTCGTATCGCTCTCCCATTTTTATTCACCTTCATTCTGTGCTCTCTGGTTCCTGAACCCTGTATGATACTGGCAACAAACTGTCCTCATTGATCCAAACTGAGTGAAAGAATTTTGAACACTATTTTTTCTCCAGGGCAGCTGCAGAGTAGCTAGTAGCTCCTGAATTTGGACAGTGATGAACAAGTGATAAAAAATCTCTCTGAATCCGCCAGGAAAGTAGAGGAAAGAAACAGTCAAGATGGAAAGTGAAACACGTGACACTTTATTGAAGCAGCAAAACTCATTCCCACCTTTTCGAGGTAATTATTGCTGCGCTTTATGGAAACTGGAGGCGGAAAATGAAAGAACTTTCATACAATTTGTGCTAAATGGCTGTTTTTCAACTTTGCAAACCCTTGTTACTTTAACAAAGAACAAAGAGCAAAGAACAGTACAGCACAGCAACAGGCCATTCGGCCCTCCAAGCCTGTGCCGATCTTGATGCCTGCCTAAACTAAAACCTTCTTCACTTCCGGGGTCTGTATCCCTCCATTCCCATCCTATTAATGTATTTGTAAAGATGCCTCTTAAACGTCTCTATGGTACCTGCTTCCACCACCTCCCCCGGCAGCAAGTTCCAGGCACTCACAACCCTCTGTGCAAAGAACTTGCCTCGCACATCCCCTCTAAACTTTGCCCCTCTCATCTTAAAGCTATGTCCCCTAGTGACTGATTCTTCCACCCAGGGAAAAAGCTTCTGACTATCCACTCTGTCCATGCCGCTCATAACTTTGTAAACCTCTATCATGTCGCCCCTCCACCTCCGTCGTTCCAGTGAAAACAATCCGAGTTTATCCAACCTCTCCTCATAGCTAATGCCCTCCAGACCAGGCAACATCCTGGTAAACCTCTTCTGTACCCTCTCCAAAGCCTCCACGTCCTTCTGGTAGTGTGGTGACCAGAATTGCACGCAATATTCCAAGTGTGGCCCAACTAAAGTTCTGTACAGCTGCAGCATGACTAGTCAATTTCTGTACTCTATGCCCCGACCAATGAAGGCAAGCATTCTGTATGCCTTCTTGACTACCTTATCCACCTGCGTTGCCACTTTCAGTGACCTGTGGACCTGTACTCCCAGATCTCTCTGCCTGTCAATTCTCCAAAGGGTTCTGCCATTTACTGTGTACTTCCCAACAGCATTAGACCTTCCAAAATGCATTACCTCTCATTTGTCCGGATTAAACTCCATCTGCCATTTCTCCACCCAAGTCTCCAACCGATCTATATCCTGCTGTATCCTCTGACAATCCTCATCACTGTCCGCAACTCCACCAACCTTTGTGTCATCCGAAAACATAGCAATCAGATCAGCTACATTTCCCTCCAAATCATTTATATATACTACAAAGGGCAAAGGGCCCAGCACTGATCCCTGCAGAACACCACTAGTCAATTCCTCCATTCAGAAAAGCACCCTTCCACTGCTACCCTCTGTCTTCTATGACCGAGCCAGTTCTGTATCCATCTTGCCAGCTCCCCTCTGATCCCTTGTGAATTCACCTTTTGTACCAGTCTGCCCTGAGGGACCTTATCAAAGGCTTTACTAAAGTCCATAGAGATAACATGCACTACCCTTCCTTCATCCATTATCTTCGCCACATCCTCAAAAAAATCAATCAAATTAGTCAGACACGACCTCCCCTTCACAAAACCACGGTGCCTCTCGCTAATTAGATTAGATTAGATTAGATTAGAGATACAGCACTGAAACAGGCCCTTCGGCCCACCGAGTCTGTGCCGAACATCAACCACCCATTTATACTAATCCTACACTAATCCCATATTCCTACCAAACATCCCCACCTGTCCCTATATTTCCCTACCACCTACCTATACTAGTGACAATTTATAATGGCCAATTTACCTATCAACCTGCAAGTCTTTTGGCTTGTGGGAGGAAACCGGAGCACCCGGAGAAAACCCACGCAGACACAGGGAGAACTTGCAAACTCCACACAGGCAGTACCCGGAATCGAACCCGGGTCCCTGGAGCTGTGAGGCTGCGGTGCTAACCACTGCGCCACTGTGCCGCCCCAATAAGTCCATTTGTTTCCAAATGGGAGTAAATCCTGTCCCGAAGAATCCTCTCTAATAATTTCCCGACCACTGACATAAGGCTCTCCGGCCTATAATTTCCTGGCTTATCCTTTCTACCCTTCTTAAACAAAGGAACAACATTGGCTATTCCCCAGTCCTCTGGGACCTCACCTGCAGCCAATGAGGATGCAAAGATTTCTGTCAAGGCCCCAGCAATTTCTTCCCTTGCCTCCCTCAGTATTCTGGGGTAGATCTCATCAATGCCCTGGGGACTTGCCTATCTTAATGCTTTGCAAGACACCCAACACCTCCTCCTTTTTGATAATGAGATGACTGAGATTATCTACAGTCCCTTCCCTATGCTCATCATCCACCAAGTCCTTCTTCTTGGTGAATATTGATGCAATGTACTCATCTAGCACCTCACCCATTTCCTCTGGCTCCACGCATATATTCCCATTTCTGTCCTTTTGTGGGCCAACCCTTTCCCTGGTTACCCTCTTGCTCTTTGTATATGTATAAAAAGCCTTGCGATTTTACTGAATCCTGTTTTCCAATGACCTCTCATAACCCCTTTTAGTCCTCCTAACTCCTTGCTTAAGTTCCTTCCTACTGTCTTTATATTCCTCAATGGATTCGTCTGTTCCCAGCCTTCCAGCTCTTACGAATGCTTCCTTTTCCTTTTTGACGAGGTTCACAATAGCCGCGTTATCCAAGGTTCCCGAAACTTGCCAAACATATCCTTCATCCACACAGGAACATGCTGGTTCTGGATTCTAATCAACTGACGTTTGAAAGACTCCCACATGTTAGATATTGATTTACCCTCAAACAGCCGCCCCCAATCTAAATTCTTCAGTTCCTGCCGAAATATTGTTATGATTAGCCTTCCCCCAATTTAGCACCTTCACCCGAGGACTACTCTTATCCTTATCCACAAGTACCTTAAAACTTATGGAATTATGGTCACTGCTCCTGAAATGCTCCCCTACTGAAACTTCGACTAGCCTGGCCGGGATCATTCCCCAATACCAGGTCCAGTACGACCCATTCCTCGCTGGACTATCTACTTACTGTTTCAAGAAGCCCTCCTGGATGTTCCTCACAAATGCTGCCCCATCCATGTTCCGAGCACTAAGTGAGTCGCAGTCAATATAGGGAAAGTTAAAATCACCCTCCAATGCAACCCTGTTACCTTTACATCTTTCCAAAATCTGTCTACATATCTGCTCCTCTACCTCCCGCTGGCTGTTGGGAGGCCTGTAGTAAACCCCCAACATCGTGACTGCACCTTCCTATTCCTGAGCTCCACCCATATTGCCTCCCTGCATGAGCCCTCCGATGTGTCCTCCCGCAGTACAGCTGTGATATTCTCCTTAACCAGTAATGCAACTCCCCCACCCTTTTACATCCCCCTCTATCCCGCCTGACGCTTCAAAATCCTGGAACATTTAGCTGCCAATCCTGTCCTTCCCTCAACCAAGTCTCTGTAATAACAACAACATCATAGTTCCAAGTACGAATCCAAGCTCTAACTTCATCTGCCTTTCCTGTTATACTTCTTGTATTGAAACAAATGTACTTCTGACCACCAGTCCCGCTGTGCTCCGCAACATCTCCATGCCTGCTCTTCCTCTTAGTCCTACTGGCCTTATTTACTATGTCCTCCTCATTTACTTCACTAGCTGTCCCACTGCTCTGGTTCCCACCCCCCTGCCACACTAGTTTAAACCCTCCCAAGTGACGCTAGCAAATTTTGCAGCCAGGATATTAGTGCCCTTCCAGTTTAGATGCAACCCGTCCTTCTTGTACAGGTCCCACCTGTCCCTGAAGAGAGCCCAATGGTCCAGATATCTGAAACCCTCCCTTCTACACCAGCTGCTCAGCCACGTGTTTAGCTGCAATATCTTCCTATTTCGAGCCTCACTGGCACGTGGCACATGTTTACAGTGGAAAATGTTGAGAAAATTATTTTGATTGCTAACTGAATAATGCATAAATGCAACAACATTAAGAAACTAATCATTTGCAGATACAAGCGTAAATATGGGTCAGAATTGTTCGGTGAAATGTCACCAGTTGTAAACGTTTTGCTGGCTGCATCTTTTACCTGGCTGTAATATCAGGGATTGCCACCCAGAGGAACCGAGAAACCTAATAAAAATTGGTTGCTCCTCAAACTGCAACAAACAGGCCTCTCCAGGTTTTACATTGCAGTAGTTTTTCTGCATTCAGTTGTTAATGAGGTCTCAGGTATGGTGGGGGTCGGGGGAGTATGCGGGAGGAAAGGGAGAGAGAGACAGAGTCCTGAAATGAACCATTTGCAACATTTGCTGGAATATCCTTACCCCATTCCCTTACCATTCCCGTTGGAGGGCCCGAAATATCTCTTCTTTGAAGGTTTCTGTGTGTTTGTGTGCATAAGTGTTAATGCCATTGCATCCTTCTGGTCTCTGTACAATCAGCTCTGTCCGCACAGATCCTGCAATTGGAACATAGACCTTTTCCCACATCAGACTACCCACTGATCGAGCTAAGTTATTTTATGATATCTAATTCCTTGCATTGAAACCTTGTGTTCTCAGCAGACAAATGTGAGTTCCTCCAGACTGAAGGACATATTTGCAGTAAAAAAAACCGACGAATTTGAAGAACATTGACATTCGAGCAAAAAGCCTCAGCAAGCCTGTTACTGCAGATGACGTAATATATATATATATATATATATATATATATATATATATAATGAGGCAAAGAATTAAAATCAATTGCCACATTCAAACTTTTGGTTAGGCCTCAACTGCAGTATTGTGTTTGATCCTGGGCACCACACTTTAGGAAGGCTGTCAAGGCCTTGGAGAGAGTGCAGAGGATGTTTACCAGTCTCGAAGGAAGACTGTGTGCTTGTGAGAGAGAAAGGTGAAGAGGTTTCAAGGAATGTTTGGAGTGATTAAAATTGGCTAGGAGTGATTAAAATGCACCTTTAGTTGGTAGTGTAAAAAATAGGCAAATGAGAAAGATTTCCACTTTGAAACATCTTTGTTATAAGATATGCTGAAAGAGATAGGACTCTATACTTCAGAGAAGGATAGATTTAAAGGTGAGCTTATGCACGTTTGCAAGATGATGAAGGAAACAGATTGTGTTTCAGTTGGGTTTGTTCCGATGAAATAGGTTAATGTGAACCCTGGAAACAAGTGACACTTTTCTGCAGCTGTAAAAACTCTTTGTCAGAATGTGGAGGTCTTTATCACTGAACTTTATATAAACTGGAGGTGAAAAGTGGAAGATCTTTAATACAATTTGTGTTGAACGGCCATTTCCCAGCTTTGTAAAGCCTTGTAGCATTAAAAAGGTAAATGTTAAGAAGGTTTTTTTTTCGATTGATTACACGCTAATGCATAAATACAGCAACATCAAATACAGTACAAAGAATCATTGACAAATATAACTGAAAATATGGGTGAGAATTGTTGTGTGAAATGTCACCAGTTGTAAAAGTTCTCTTGGCTGCATCATTAACCTGGCTTTAGTTTCAGGCTTTGTCACACAGTGGAATTGAAAATTTGAATACAAACTGCCTGTTTATACTGCAGTCAAACCGGCCTCTCCAGCAAAAACAGTTCGTCAGAATTTCAAGGTAGCTGCAGTCAGACATTTTCAGTCATTTTTTGACTGTTAACTGGAGGTGAATAGTGAAAGACATTTAATGCAATTAATGGTAAATGGCCAATATCTAAAGCGGCCCCTCCAGGTTTTAAATTAAAGCAGCTTTTCTGCTCTGTTCATGAGGTTGTTGGGGCAGGGAGAGAGACAGACGGGTTTCTATCTGAAATGGTCCATTTGGGATATGGCTGGAATATCCCTCTCTCCCACATTCCCTGTCAACACAGAGACTCACCGTGGACTCCCCCATACCTGGGAGGGAGTGTCCAGATGGAGGAAGCTGAGAGCTGGTTGCATGAGCTGTATTTTGGGTGGACTGACTGTTTTGAGTGACTGGTTCTGGGATATATTGAGACAACATCAGCCTCCATTATTTCTTTCCATGCGGCTGGTTTGTGAAGGTGAGTTTCTGTGTCTCAGTCTCTGTGTCTCTGTGCCCAGGTGAATTGCAAGCTGATTACACTATGTGTGAGAAAGTCCAGTCTGAATCCCCCTCTCTCAGTCCCAGTCCTGACCCTTTTCTCCAATTCCTACCGCAATGCCCCTCTCCAGGATCTTTTCCCCATGGATGAGCTGAAGGAGGGAAGGTGTTAGAGTCCAACAATGGAGTGCAGACCGTGCGGGATGGTGAGTATCACATCTTTATCGTCTCTCTCTGCCTTTCTCCCTCCTTCTGACTCAATCTATCTCTCTCAATCTCTCTCTCTCAATCTATCCCTCTGACTCTATCTCTCTCAATCTGTCTCTCAATCTTTCCCTCCCTCAATCTCTCTCCCTCACTCTCTCTCTCTCCCTCAATCTCTCTCTTCCTCAGCCTCTGTGTTTCTATCTCTCCCTCTCTGTTTCTCTCTCTCTCTCTCTCCCTCTGTTCTCTCTGTGTTTCTCTCTCTCTCTCTTTGTCTGTCTCTCTCTCTCCCCCTCACTTTGTGTTTCTCTCTCTCTCTTTCTCACTGGCTTTCTCTGGCCATCTCTCCCTCAATCTTTCTCTCTCTTTGTGTTTCTCTCTCTGTGTGTTTCTCTCTCTCTGTCAATCTCTCTCCCCCTCACTTTGTGTTTCTCTCCTTTTTTCTGCGTTTCTCCTTCTTTTTCTCTCTGTGTGATCATGTGTCTTTCTCTCTCACTGGCTTTCTCTGGCCATCTCAATCTCTCTCTCATTGTCCGTCTCTCTCTCTGTGTGATTCTCTGTGTGCCTTCATCACACTGGTTTTCTGTCTGAATCTGGTGTCTGCAATTTCTTTGTGTCTCAGTTCCTTCCCTCCCCCTTTTTCCCTTCATTTTCTTCGGTCTTTTCTCTTTATTTCTCTTTTCTGTTTCTTCCTGTCTTTTCTCCATTTCTCTGACATTCTTTTTTTTGTCTCTTTCTGACTTTCCCTTACTCTCGAACATTATCGCTTTCTCTCTCTTTTTCTGCTTTCTCTCGCTTTCTTTATTTCTACTTTCTCTTCTTTGCCTCTTTCTGACTTTCTTTCCATTTTTTGCTTTCTCTCCCTTTCTTTGCCTCTTTCTGACTTTCTCTCTCTTTCTTTTTTTGACTTTTCTCTCTTCCTTGCCTCTTTCTTACTTTTTCTGCTTTCTCTCTTTCTTTGCCTCCCCTCCCGCACAATATTCCACCCCCAACGCACAAATTTTGGCCACCCCAGAAAGTATACACCCCATTTTATTCCCCCCTGCAAAATTCCCCCCTAAAATTATTCACTACCAAATTATTCACCCCATGCAAAATTCACCCCAGAAATTATTCAGCCCCCACACTTTTCCCCCAAATACTTCACCCCCCCACAATATTCCCCCCAAATTGCTCATCCCTGCAAAACCTCCCCCAACTTATTGACCCCAAAATTATTCATACGCCCCCCCGCAAAATTCACCCCACAAATTATACACCCACTGCAAAATTCCCCCCAATCATTCACCCCCCAAATTATTCCCCCCTGCAAGATTCCTGTTTGATGTGATCTGCCAACATTGGGATGGACAGCATACATACCTGGTATTACACCAGCACTGAAATTGAAGTACCCAATTATTCATTGTGTGGTTGGCGGAACATCTTTTTGGCTTGACGGCAGCAACGTGATGGTGGAAATTAATAATGGATACGCTGATCAGATCATTACTCACTCTCGATCACACATACTCATGCATGAGCCCAAGACCGCCAGTGGCAGACCTGAAAAGAGCCCAATCTACCTCAAATTACGCTGGAAGGGTAAGGGATCTCCATTATTTGAGCAACAGGTGAAGCTCGCCATTTCACGCTGCAACTATGCAATATGCAATAGTTACCCTCTGAATCCCAGTCTCTCCCTCTCTGTTGCCCTCTGAATCCCAGTCTCTCCCCCTCTGTTACCCTCAGTATCCCAGTTTCCCCTTCTCTGTGACCCTCTGAATCCCAGTCTCTCCCTCTCTGTTAAACTCTGAATCCCAGTCTCTCCCCCCTCTGTTACCCTCTGAATCCCAGTCTCTCCCTTACTGTTACCCTCTGAATCCCAGTCGTTCTGTCTTTTCTTACTTTCTGTCATTTCTCAATTTCTCTGACTTTCTGTCTTTTCTCTATTTCTGACTTTCTGTCTTTTCTCTATTTCTGACTTTTCTGTATTTCCGACTTTTCGATATTTCTGACTTTCTGTCATTTCTCTATTTTTGGCTTTCTGTCTTTTCTCTATTTCTGACTTTCTGTCTTTTCTGTATTTCAGACTTTTCTGTATTTCTGACTTTCTGTCTTTTCTCTATTTCTGGCTTTCTGTCTTTTCTCTATTTCTGACTTTTATCTTTTTCTGACTTTCTGTCTTTTGTCTATTACTGACTTTTCTCTATTTCTGGCTTTCTGTCTTTTCTCCATTTATGACTGACTGCCTTTCCATATTTCTGACCTTTCTGTATTTATGAATTTATGACTTTTCTGTATTTCTGATTTTCCCTATTTCTGACTTTCTGTCTTTTCTGTATTTCTGCCTTTTCTCTTTTTCTGACTTTCTGTCTTTTCTCTATTTCTGACTTTCTGTCTTTTCTTTCTTTCTGACTTTCTGTCTTTCCTCTATTTCTCTGACTTTCTGTCTTTTCTCTCATTCTCTGCCTGTTTCTATCTTTTCTCGCATTCGTTTTCTCTCCCTTCTTTGTCTCTTTCTTTTTCTCTCTCTTTATTTGTCTCTTTCTATCTTCTCTCCTTCTCTTTCTATCTTTTCTCTCCTTTCTCTTTCTTTCTCTTTCTATCTTTTCTCTCATTATTTTTCTTTCTCTTTCTTTTATTAACACCATTCCCCCTCCACATAATTTATCCCCACAACTGCGACCCCCAGAAATTACCCACCCCCACCCCCGCAAATCTCCCCCACCGCTATTCCCTCCCGCATTACAAAGAACAAAGAACAAAGAAAATTACAGCACAGGAACAGGCCCTTCGGCCCTCCAAGTCTGAACCGATCCAGATCCCCTATCTAAACATGTTGCCTATTTTCTAAGGGTCTGTCTCACTTTGCTTCCTGCCCATTCATGTATCTGTCTAGATACATCTGAAAAGACCTTATTGTGCCCGCGCCTACCACCTCCACTGGCAACGTGTTCCAGGCACCCACCACGCACTTTTTAAAGAACTTTCCACGCATATGCCCCCTAAACTTTACCCCTTTCACTTTGAACTCGTGACCTCTAGTAATTGAAACCCCCACTCTGGGAAAAAGCTTCTTGCGATCCACCCTGTCTATACCTCTCATGAGTTTGTACACCTCAATCAGGTCCCCCCTCAACCTTCATCTTTCTAATGAAAATAATCCTAATCTGCTCAACCTCTCTTCATAGCTAGCGCCCTCCATACCAGGCAACATCCTGGTGAACCTCCTCTGCATCCTCTCCAGAGCATCTACATCCTTTTGGTATTGTGGCGACCAGAACCGCACGCAGTATTCCAAATGTGGCCGAACCAATGTCTTATAGAACTGTAACATGACCTGCCAACCCTTGTACTCAATACCCCGTCCGATGAAGGAACGCATGCCGTATGCCTTCTTGACCACTCTACTAACCTGCGTTGCCACCTTCAGGGAACAATGGACCTGAACACCCAAATCTCTCTGTACATCAATTTTCCCCAGGACTTTTCCATTTACTGTATAGTTCACTCTTGAATTGGATCTTCCAGAATGCATCACCTCGCATTTGCCCTGATTGAACTCCATCTGCCATTTCTCTATCCAACTCTCCAATCTATCTATATTCTGCTGTATTCTCTGACAGTCCCCTTCACTATCTGCTACTCCACCAATCTTAGTGTCGTCTGCAAACTTGCTAATCAGACCACCTATACTTTCCTCCAAATCATTTATGTATATCACAAACAACAGTGGTCCCAGCACGGATCCCTGTGGAACACCACTGGTCACATGTCTCCATTTTGAGAAACTCCCTTCCACTGCTACCCTCTGTGTCCTGTTGCCCAGCCAGTTCTTCATCCATCTAGCTAGTACACCCTGGACCCCATGCGACTTCAGTTTCTCCATCAGCCTACCATGGGGAACCTTATCAAACGCCTTACTGAGGTCCATGTATATGACATCTACAGCCCTTCCCTCATCCATCAACTTTGTCACTTCGTCAAAGAATTCTATTATGTTGGTAAGACATGACCTTCCCTGCACAAAACCATGTTGCCTATCACTGATAAGCCCATTTTCTTCCAAATGGGAATAGATCCTATCCCTCAGTACCTTCTCCAGCAGCTTCCCTACCACTGACGTCAGGCTCACCGGTCCATAATTACCTGGATTTTCCCTGCTACCCTTCTTAAACAAGGGGACAACATTAGCAATTCTCCAGTCCTTTGGGACCTCACCCGTGTTTGAGGATGCTGCAAAGATATATGTTAAGGCCCCAGCTATTTCCTCTCTCGCTTCCCTCTGTAACCTGGGATAGATCCCATCCGGACCTGGGGACTTCTCCACCTTAATTCCTTTTAGAATACACAACACTTCCTCCCTCCTTATGCCGACTTGACCTGGAGTAATCAAACATCTGTCCATAACCTCAACATCCATCATGTCCCTTTCCTCGGTGAATACCGATGCAAAGTACTCGTTTAGAATCTCACCCATTTTCTCTGACTCCATGCATAACTTTCCTCCTTTGTCCTTTCACAAGTTACCCTCTGGCTCCTAAAATACGAATAAAAGGCTTTGGGATTTTCCTTAACCCTGTTTGCGAAAGATATTTCATGACCCTTTTAGCCCTCTTAATTCCTCATTTCAGATTGGTCCTACATTCCCGCTATTCTTTCAAAACTTCGTCATTCTTCAGCCTCCTAGACCTTATGTATGCTTCCTTTTTCCTCTTAGCTAGTCTCACAATTTCACCTGTTATCCATGGTTCCCTAATCTTGCCATTTCTACCCTCATTTTCACAGGAACATGTCTCTCCTGCACGCTAATCAGCCTCTCTTTAAAAGACTCCCACATATCGATTTACCTTCAAACAGCTGCTCCCAATCTATATTCCCCAGCTCCTGCCGAATTTTGGTATAGTTGACCTTCCCCCAATTTAGCACTCTTCCTTTGGGACCACTCTCGTCTTTGTCCATGAGTATGCTAAAACTTACAGAATTGTGATCACTATTCCCAAAGTAGTCCCCTACTGAAACTTCAACCACCTGGCCGGGCTCATTCCCCAACAGCAGGTCCAGTATGGCCCCTTCCTGACTTGGACTATTTACATACTGCTCCAAGAAACCCTCCTGGATGCTCCTTACAAATTCTGCTCCATCTAGACCTCTAACACTAAGTGAATCTAAGTCAATGTTGGGAAAATTAAAGTCTCCTATCAACACCAACCTGTTGCTCCTACATCTTTCCATAATCTGTTCACATATTTGTACCTCTATCTCACGCTCGCTGTTGGGAGGCCTGTAGTACAGCCCCAGCTGTGTTACCGCAACCTTCCTATTTCTGAGTTATGCCAATATTGCCTCACTGCTCGAGTCCTCCAATGCCCTCCCTCAGCACAGCTGTGATATCCTCTTTGACCAGTAATGCAACTCCTCCACCCCTTTTACCTCCCTCTCTATCCCGCCTGAAGCATCGATATCCTGAGATATCCAGTTGCCAATCATGCCCTTCCCTCAACCAAGTCTCAGTAATAGCAATAACATCATACTCCCAGGTACTAATCCAAGCCCTAAGTTCATCTTCCTTACCTACGACACTTCTTGCATTAAAACAAAAGCACCTCAGACCTCCACTCCCTTTGCGTTCATCATCTGCTCCCTGCCTACTCTTTCCCTTAGTCACGCTGACTTCATTATCTAGTTCCTTACAGGCTTTAGTTACTACCTCCTTACTCTCCACTGACCTCCTCATTTGGTTCCCATCCCCCTGCCACATTCGTTTAATCCCTCCCCAACAGCGTTAGCAAAAGCACCCCCAAGGACATTGGTTCCAGTCCGGCCCAGGTGTGGACCGTCCAATTTGTAATAGTCCCACCTCCCCCAGAACCGGGCCCAATGTCCCAAAAATCTGAACCCCCTCCCTCCTGCACCATCTCTCAAGCCACGCATTCATCCTGACTACTCTTTCATTTCTACTCTGACTATGACGTGGCACTGGTAGCAATCCTGAGATTACTACCTCTGAGGTCCTACTTTTTAACTTGGCTCCGAACTCCCTAAATTCTGCTTGTAGGACCTCATCCCGTTTTTTACCTATATCATTGGTGCCTATGTGCACAACGACAACTGGCTGTTCACCCTCCCCCTTCAGAATGTTCTGCAGCCGATCTGAGACATCCCTGACCCGTGCACCTGGGAGGCAACATACCATTCGGGAGTCTCGTCTTCGACCACAGAACCGCCTATCTACTCCCCTTACAATCGAATCGCTTATGACTATAGCCCTTCCACTCTTTTTCCCACCATTCCGAACAGCAGAGCCAGCCACGATGCCATGAACCTGGCTACTGCTGCCTTCCCCTGGCGAGCCATCTCCCTCAACTGTATACTTGTTTTGGAGGGAGATGAGCACAGGGGTCATCTGCGTTGCCTTCCTTCTCTTTCTCTGCCTTTTGGTCACCCATTCCCTTTCTCCTTCAGCAATCCTAATCTGCGGTGTGACCAATTTGCTAAACGTGCTATCCACGACCTCCTCAGCATCGCGGATGCTCAAATGTGAGTCCACCCGCAGCTCCAGAGCCGTCATGCAGTCTGACAAGCGCTGCAGCTGGACACACTTCCTGCACGCATTTTCCCACCAACGCAATTTCCCCCCGACCCCGCGATTTCCCCCTCTCCCGCAACCACCCTGAAAATTTCACCCCCCGCAACTTCCCCACCGCAATTTCCCCACCCGCTATTTCACCCCCCCACCGCAATTAACCCCCCCCCCGCAATTACCCCCCACCCCGCAATTTGGCCACCCCGGAGATTTCAGCTCCCGCAATTTACCCCACACCGCTATTTCCCCCCGCCCCCGCAATTTTTCCAACAGCAATTTTTCACCCCCCCGCAATTGCCCCCCAGGAAATTCCCCCCCGGAAATTTATTCTCCCCCCCGGAAATCCCCCCCGGAATTTATTTCCCCTCCGCAATTTTAACCCATACGCAACACCCCAGTGCAATTTCCCCCCCACCATTTTCCCCACCCCACAAATTTTTCCCCCAGCAATACCCCCCGCAATATTTCCCCCCGCGATATTTACCCCCTGCAATTTATTCCCCCCGATTATTTCCTCCCACAGCAATTTTTATCCACCGCGATAATTATTCCCCCCTTGTGCAGACCCCCAGCTAATTATCCCCTTATAATACCCCTGTTATAAATAACACCCCCACCCGAGGATAGATACCATCTAAATAACCGCCCGGGAACAGATCCCCTTCTTAATACATCCACCCCGGATCAGTCTCCCATTTAAATACACACCCCCTGGAACATACCCCCATCTATATACCCCAGCCCCCCAGGGAAGAGACTCCTATCTAAATACACCCCAGCCCGGGAACAGATCCATATCTAAATAGCCCTCTGGTAGAATCCCCCACCTAAATAACCCCACCCCCCCGTAAACTGACCCCAATCTCATTCTCCCCCTGCCCCTACTGTGAACACTCCCGCTCTTTCCCAATACCCTCCCTGGCCTATAAAATACCCCACTCTACTAATTCCCACCCTGTGCCATCTCTCCCGTGAACAGCCGCCCCCGCCCGCCCCCCACCTGTCTAACTCCCGTCCCAGTCGCCAGCCCATCACCCCGCTGTGTAATTCCCACCTCCATCACTTTCCTGAGTTTGGCTCCATCTCCTGACAGTCTTTAATTCACTTTAATTCCTGGTCTGGATAAGCCACTGGAATTCCATCAACTGGCTCCCAGAACCCGTGGCACCATTAACTCATGTCCTGCCAGACAGAGGGCCGGGCTTTGAGCAAGGACCTCCAGAGGCTAACTACCATTCTGAGCCTTTAACGCACAGGAAGATCCCAGCCCCAGACACGTCCGTCTCTGCAGAAAGGTGTTTCACCTGTTCTCCCCATCGGCTTCAGGTTATCAATGAGTGGTAGACACACACAAACACACACACACTGACTGGCACAGGGACGGGAGGAGGCCATTCAGCCCTTTGATCCTTTCCCACCCCATGTTAGATCATGGCTGATCTGTCCTTTCTTCTATCGGGTCACAAGGAGACAGGCAGAGACAGTCGGGGGGCAGATAGACAGAGAGGCAAAGAAACGCTGGGCTGGACTCGGACTTGGTACCAATGGTGCAAACCAGGTGGAGGGGAGGAGGGTGGCTGTGAATCGGCTGCCTGTTCAGCATCTCTCCCCTGTTTTTACCTCAATGGGAGAAAAACTGGGCAGAGATGGAAAGCATGATCCGGGCTCACAATCACCCTTTGCAATATCAAGGCAGCGAGTTTCCATGACATTATCTTTGTCTCTCTCACACTATCTCTCCCTCTCCCTCTTTCAAGCACTCTCTCCTTCCCTCGCTCCTTGGACAGCAATGCTTTCAGTCATTTTGTGGTTAATTTCGAACCTGTAGCTCTTGCCCTTGATGGGAAAGTCACTGTAGTTTGAAAATATCAAACATAGATCCAATACACACCCTAAAACACTCACACAAAAGCCCCAATAATGAACTGAACAGAACGTGGGGATTATTACTAAGGCTCTGTCAATCACTACTTACACCCAGTCTCCCTTCTTCCCTGCTTGTAAAGTGTATCAGTTTTTTTTTAAATAATAATTTTTCAACAACATTGTATGTAAAAGTAAATGAAACCTGTGGCTCAGCATCAATAGCCATTTGTGTCAGAAAGTTCCAAACAAATATCACACCTGGTGTGTTGATATCTTTCTTCATTTCACTCCTGAAAGGTTTTTCGGCTATGTTTAGGTTTTTAGACTATGTCCCAAAGTTCCTGACACCGCAGCCAATGGGAATAGTTACTCTCTGCATACCTTATCATTTTCCCTTATTATCTTGAAAACAGGAATCATATCACCCCTTAACCTTCTAAATTCCAGGGATACAGAGTAAATCTCCACGGACAATGTCCCAGTAAACATTCCCAAGCCAAGCACAATGGGAACACAGAGAGGGGAAATCTGGGGTGAGATACGGGGTAAAGACAGGGCCTATT
Organism: Heterodontus francisci; assembly: GCF_036365525.1. Taxonomy (NCBI): domain Eukaryota; kingdom Metazoa; phylum Chordata; class Chondrichthyes; order Heterodontiformes; family Heterodontidae; genus Heterodontus; species Heterodontus francisci. The sequence continues at coordinate 205,956 of NW_027140964.1, forward strand.
GTTTTGGTCTTGTGCAGTACAAACTGAGACCGGGTGAAACAAAGCAGAACCACAGACATGGCCGAGTGATACAAACCGAGACGTTGTCTAGTGCAGTAATAATGGAGGCAGGGTCTCTTGCTTTACGAGCAGAGGCAGGATCTAGTGCAGTAATAACTGAAATAGATTGTTGGTCTGAAACAGATGAAGGCAACGTCGCTAATCGTGGGGCTGTTTGATTGAGGGATGAAGGGATGGAGTGTAATGTATCCAGTTAGCTAATAACACAAATTGAGGTGAGACAGTAAGCTGTGAGGAGGACACAGAGAGGGTATGGAGTATGGAGTATGGACATCTTCAGTGAGTGGGCAAGAAAGTGGCTGATGGCATATACTGTGGTGAAAAGTCAGGAATTCAGATTGGCTGTAAAAAAAAGCCATTGACATTGTAATGATTGTGTTTTATTTCACACATTATTTACATCAGAGACAAATCTGCTGATGTAATATATTTGTTCAGGTAAGTGTAAATAATAGCAATAATCAGGGGTATAACCGCGTCAGTGGGGACGTATCCCCTGTATAAATCAGCACCCATTGGAATGGATCAGCTCTTAGTGCTGGAGCTGTGGGCTTCTCACAGAAATGGGATATTCAGTAATCCTTCAGATCGCATTCATTTATTATCCTGTACTTGCTGTAATTGGAGTTCCTGGTAAGACTGTACATCAGTTGATTATGGTGTAACTCGATGTTAACTGCGCTGCTGTAGTCAGTATTATTTATCACTGTGTGTTTTACACAGCCACCTGTTCTTTACCAGCAATTTACTGCTGGAATCTCCTCATTGTCTACTATTTCAGTCTTGTCGGAGCTGCATTATATTTGATGGTATTGGTTTTAGTAACCCTGGAATAGTTATTTGAATCAGATGTCTCGGTTAAGATCAAGAAAAAGAGCTTCAGGAGATTTTCACATTTTCGTGATGTGCAAATCACCGGTCCTGGAATATTTTTATGATTTTGTTTTTCGCTGTTTGATAACGAGACCTCCCACGGTATCAATGCTACAAGGAGGCAGCAAAATATTCTCCCAACCCAATAACATGGTTCAGTTTAATTGTGATTTCAATGTATTTATTGGTTATCACTGTTATAAAATATACTGTGTATGTCTGACGCTGCTTGAGAGGTCTGGCTACTGAACTGAGTTTACTGCTGCCTCTTTCACGTCTCCTTCTCTGCTTCACCGTGGATCCTTCACTGTCACTAAACTACATTTTGTAAAATAGAAAGTATTGATGTGATGTGTTTATTGGTTTACACTGTATCAGTTCAATCAAGAGTCTTTCCATTTATCTGCAGATTATCAGCTGCACCGCTGGTGTCGGTGTTTTATTAATTTAACGACCCCACATTCTAACGGTGTATTTTATAATTCCAGGAGAATGAATTTCAATGATTGTGAGGTATATCTGGAAGAAGCTTTTGATTCTGTTTATTCCATGTATTTTAGATGAAGTGAAGAGTGCAGGTGAACAGGTGGAGACTTGGGTGCTCTATAGACACACTAAATTATTCAAAGATGTTTCACCATTGAACAAACTGACTCTTAAAATAGAATCATTGAACATGGGGCTGGTGAACAGAACATAGGCACAGCATGTGATGAACAAATCGCGTGTGAAAAGTGGCATGAAGTAACAGTTTTCAGGATATGAGGAGTCCAGAGAGCTCGGGAGGGCAACTGAGAGAAGGAGCAGGAAGAATGAAACAGAGGGCAAAAGTTAACCTGAAGGAAAGTGAAAGAGAACATAGAACATAGAACATAGAACAGCACAGCATAGAACAGGCACTTCGGCCCACGATGCCGTGCTATACCTTTAACCTACTCGAAGATCAAACTACCTACATACCCTTCATTCTACGATCATCCATGTACCTATCAAAGAGTCGCTTAAATGTCCCTAATGTATCTTCTTCCACTACCACCGCTGACAGGGCATCCCACGCACCCACCACTCTCTGTGTGAAGAACCTACATCTGACATCTCCCCGAAACCTTCCTCCAATCACCTTCAGATTATGCCCCCCGGTGGTAGCCCGTTCCGCCCTGGGAAAACGTCTCTGGCTATCCACTCTATCTATGCCTCTCATCATCTATCAAGTCACCTCTCATCCTTCTTCGCTCCAACGAGCAAAGCCCTATGTCCCTCAACCTTTCCTCGTAAGACATGCCCTCCAGTCCAGGCAGCATCCTGGTAAATATCCTCTGCACCCTCTCTAAAGCTTCCACATGCTTTCTACAATGAGGCGAGCAGAACTGAATGCAATATTCCAAGTGTGGTCTACCAGGAATTTATGGAGTTGCAGCAGAACCTCGCAGCTATTAAACTCAATCCCCTGTTAATGAAAGTCAACACACCATACGCCTTCTTAACAACCCTATCAACTTGGGTGGCAACTTTGAGCGATCTATGGACATGGACCCCAAGATCCCTCTGTTCCTCCACACTACCAAGAATCCTGTATTAATGTCTGTATCCTGCATTCAAATCCGACCTTCCAAAATGAATCACTTCACCCTTTTCCAGGTTGAACTCCATCTGCCACTTCTCAGCCCAGCTCTGCATCCTGTCAATGTCCCGTTGCAACTTACACCAGCCTTCCACACTATCCACAACTCCAGCAACCTTCGTGTCATCGGTAAACTTGCTAACCAAGCCTTCCACTTCCTCATCCAAGTCATTTATAAAAATCACAAAGCGCAGAGGTCCCAGAACAGATCCCTGTGGAACACCACTGGTCACCGAGCTCCAGGCTGAATACTTTCCATCGAATAACCAGAAAGCTACCTCAATTGATATTTAATTGACTGTGCAAACTAAATGCATTGACTATATTGTATGACCAATGACATGTTCTCCAGCACCAATAACCATAGGTATTATTTTCTGAATGTATTAATTGAGTTTTGTTGCTGGGATCTATAAATTAGTTCTGCACGAACGCTTTGCTGCAGTCTCTCCCCCTGATGCTCAGCCTCTCCTCTCACTGTATTGAATCCTCTGACCATTGCTTCAGTTTATCCACTTTCCCAAACCATCTGCTCCTGTCTCCCCTCCAGCTCGAACATGACCTTTTCGTTCTCTCCCTCCCAATCTCACTCACTTGCTCCACCACCAGCTTCATCTTCCAAATAAATCCCAACCCTCAGACTCACACCGCAGCAGCTCTCAGACTTTTCCCATTTTGTACCAGCCTCTGTCGGCTCTCCGAACCCGCAGAAACGAACCAGCTGCACATCCCGCTGTTCTCAAACCTTCCCGACCGACAATCTGGAGATAAATCCCCGTTTAACCCATTGGATTCCATCTCTGTAAAACCACTTCTCATTTCCCCACCGGTACTTTCAGTGGATCGAGTGCTGACTTTATTCGCTTTCCAGATCAATTTCTTAATTCTTTATTAATAGTTGTGTTTTAAACATTTCACTGTGGTAAAGCACTGCCCAGGTCAATTAATCAGTTTTCACTGTTCGATGCAGCAACAAAGTTTGGAATTTCAGCCCAGGTCCTGTCAAACTGCTGCTTTGTCTCCCGATCTGATCAGTAATTTCTCTGCTTCCTTTTCTCTCTCTTCCAGTTAACTTGGTGGCGATTGTGATCCTGTCCCGAGGAAAGTGCGGTCTCTCCAAATGTATCACTGTCTACCTGTTGGGAATGGCAGTGGCTGATCTCCTGGTCGTTATCACTGGTCCCATATTGACTTGGATTGTTTTCATTTATTTCCCAGATTCATTCCTGAACGCTACTCCCAAGTGTTGTCTCATGGCCGTTCTGTTTAATGCAGCCACATTTATTTCTGTCTGTCTCACAGTCTCTTTCACCTTTGATCGATTTGTGGCCATTTGTTGTGAGAAGCTAAAAACAAAATATTGCACCGAGAAAACGGCGGCTGTGTTTGCAGGAACAGTGAGTGTGCTGGGCTGTGTCGAGTCTCTCCCAATTTACTTTGTATATGAACCAATATACTTTATTGATAATGTTCCCATGTTTTGTGTTCATAAACCGAGCTTCTTCACTTCCCCCACATGGGGGGCATATGAATTGCTTAACGTCATTTTAACCCCTTGTGTGCCGGCCTTGCTGATTTTGCTGCTCAATGTTCTGACTGTCAGACGTATTTTATTCTCCAGTAAAGTCCGCAGGGAATTCCGGGGTCTCAGCAAAGGTGAGAATGACAAAGACCCAGAGATGGAGAATCGGAGAAAATCAATTGTTTTACTCTTCAGTATATCCGGCAGTTTTATACTGTTATGGCTGCCCCGGGTTGTGTATGTCATTTATAAGCGAATTGCTGATATTTGGGATACATACTCCGACACTGAGCCTCACGATACCGCAAGTTACATATCAATGATGCTGCAGACTCTCAGTTCCTGCACCAACACATGTATTTACGCTGTGACCCAGACTAAATTCAGAGAGGAGCTGAAGAATGGGGTGCAATACCCTCTCAATCTCATTGTCAAATTAGTGAAATCATAGAAAGAGCTGAAGGGTTTCAAACACTGAAACTAAATCCCATTTCATATTCCAATCACTGCACTCTCTACAGGACAGAAAGTACATTTTATATTCGCAGCACAGAGCCCTGAAAATATTTTAAATCTGATTCTGAGATCACATTTTATTGATAATCTGACCGATTGAGGTGGGATTTCCTCTGTGTCACTGGAATGTGCAGCTGAATTCAACTAAACCACCCATTGGACCCACAGCAAAATGGACAAAGTTGCAAACCACAGCGATTGTGAGATGGTGAGAGGCAGAAACGACAGTGAGGCAGAGACACCAGCAGATGGAGATGGTGAGAGTGGGCAGTAACTACAGTGAGACAGGGACACCAGCAGATGGAGATGGTGAGAGGCAAAAAATGCAGTGAATCAGAGACACCAGCAGATGGCGATAGTGAGAAGGGCAGAAAGTGCAGTGAGACAGAGTCACCAGCAGATGGAGATGGTGAGAAGGGTAGTAACTGCAGTGAGACAGGGACACCAGCAGATGGAGATGGAGAGAGGCCGAAACTGCAGTGAATCAGGGGCACCAGCAGATGGCGATAGTGAGAAGGGCAGAAAGGACAGTGACACAGGGACACCAGCAGATGGCGATGGTGTGCGGGGCAGAATCGTCAATGAGACAGAAGCACCAATAGATGGAGATGGTGAGAGGGGGCAGTGCCTGCAGTGAGGCAGGGAAACCATCAGATTGAGGTGGTGAGAGGGGTCAGTAACTGCAGTAAGACAGAGATGCAGCAGATGGAGAAGGTTGGGGGGCGGGGTGGGGGGCGCAGTAACTTCAGTGAGAAACTGACACCAGCAGTTGGAGATACTGAGAGGGGATTATATGTGCAGTGAGACAGGGACATCAGCAGGTGGAGTGATGAGAGGGGGCAGCAACTGCAGTTTAGACAGGGAGACGAGCAAATGGAGATGGTGAGACGGGCAGTAACTGCAGTGAAACAGGGACATCAGCAGATGGAGATGATGAGAGGGGACATTAACTGCAGTGAGATAAGGGTGAGGAAGAAAGAGCTAGAGATAGAGAGACAGGGTGACACAGAAAGTGAGAGACAGGGAGAGGTGTAGACTGAGGAGGCGAGAAGGTGGTATATGAAAACAGAGCTTCACTCCATCCAACCCGTGCTGTACCTGCGCTGGGAGTTTTCGGGACAGAGTAGGCAGAGATTTTCTCTGTATTTATTGCGTGTTGCAGCTGCCCTGTGCATGTTTGATGGAACATAGTAGAGGAATCTTTACTCTATACCATAACTTGTGCTTTACCTGCCCTGGGAATTTTGAAGGGACAGTGTAAATGTCGGTGGCTGGGACCAACTGCCTCATGAGGAGGTCGTAATGGTGCCTCATAATTGACTAGTTAGCAAAATGAATGTTCATGGAAGGAACGGGACATTCACAGAGTGGATACAACGTTGGCTAAGGTACAGTACACAGAGAGTAGTTTTGAATGGCTGTTTCAGAATGGAGGGCGGTATATCTACCTGACATAATCTTGCAAACATCTATTGAATTATCCCTCAATCTCCTTTGTTCTCAGGAGAACACACTCAGCTTTGCCAAACTAAGCTTGTAGCTAAAATCCCTCATCCCAGGAACCATTGTGGTAAATCATCTCTGCACCCTCTCACAAGGATCCTCACCTCCGTTCTAAAGTTTGGGAAACAGAACTGGACACAATACTCCAGTTGAGGCCTAACAGGAGCTTTATAAACGTTCAACATAACCTCCCTGCTTTTGTAATCACTGTATACAGTGTACACTGTGGTACAGTGATATTCCCAGAGGTTTGGATTAGGAAGAATTATCTTTTTGATAATATTAATTAGTTGGATTTGGGTTTACCTGGCATAACTTCAATATTCTGCCATCTGCAATGTATTAAACAGGATAGGTAAGAGTTGCAGACCTCAGGAGGAAAGAGAAAGTCTGGTGAAATGGACAGACACATGGCAGGATAACTTCAATGCTGAGAAATGTGAAATGATGCATTTTTGATGGAAGGCTGAGGAGAAATGATATAACCTAAATGGTACAATGTTAAAATGGGTGCAGGGATGACTTTTTTCTGTCTTAAAGATTGAATTTGGGGCTTGGTATTTCTCAGCTGAATCCAGTGTTAGCAAACGTGTTAGGTAATGTGTCATGAGTTTGTTCCATTCAGACATTCCTGCACTGAGCAAGTCATGCAGAGATACAGCACTGAAACAGAATCTTCAGCCCACCGACACTGTGCAGACCAACAACCAGCCATTTATACCAATCCTATATTAATCCCAAATGCTCAAAACATCCTCACCATTCACCTACCTACACTGGGAGCAATTTACAATCGCCAATGTACTTATCAACCTGCAAGTCTTTGGCTGTGGGAGGAAACCAGAGTTCCCGGTGGAAAGCCACGTGGTCCCAGGGAGAACTTGCAAACTGCACACATGCAGTACCCAGAACCAAACCCGGGTCGCTGGAGCTGTGGTGCTAACCACTGCGCCATCTGAGCGACTTTTTTTAGAACCAGGAAATAGGGGTGTTTTAATGGACTTGCACGTTTTGGTTCATAGGGGTAATGTGAGAATTTGATTTGTGTCCCTTGCAAATGCACAGAATTGAATGTATTTATGGTGCACCACATGAAGAAAACAACATACAAAACCAGAGACAGTCAGACAATAGCAGTAAGAAAGTCAATCTCTTTTAATAGTTTTAATTTGAAGACCTGAGCTGATGATTGAAAAAGCCACAGTTGAAATCCCAATGGGCAGTTGCGAATTTGAATTCCGTTTTTTCCCCCTAAAAACGAAAACATAAATCTGAAATTAAAGAAAAACTCCAGGATGAAATGATTCACTCCTGTCTGCTCGTGCAAAACCCGTCTGTGTCACAGTTTTTCTACATTTATTAACGATTGAAGATGAGGGGTTGAACACCACAAGGTCGCCAATGACACAAAAATAGGCAGCATTGCGAGCAGTGTGGCAGGAAGCATACATTTACAGAGATATTAATATTTTAAGTGAATGGGCAAAACTTTGGTGGATGGATTTCAATGTTAGGTGAAAAAAGAACAGAACAGAGTTATTTATAAATGTTGAAAAACTGGAAACACTGGAGGTGCAAAAAGACTTGGTGAGAGGGAGCAGTACCTGCATTGAGAAAGGGACACCAACAGATGGAAATGGTGAGGGTGCAGTAACTGCAGTGAGACAAGGACATCAGTCAATGGAAATGGTGCAAGGGGACAGTAATTGCAGTGAGACAGGGACACCATCAGATGGAGATAGTGAGAGAGAGAACAGTAACTGCAGCGAGACATGACCACCAGCTGATGGCGATGCTGACCTATTGCTGATGGGCCATTCTGTGTGACTGAGGATTTGGAAGTTTCCACAAGTTTGTGCAATTTATTTTATGGAAACTTGAGATGCTGAATAAAATAAACAATTTGCGTCAAATGGTTGTTTTGCAACTCTCTAAACACTTGTAACATTAACCTGGTTCCTGTTTGGATAATTATTTTGAGTGATTAACGGTGATGCATAAATTAGTAACTGCATCAAATAAAACTCAATCACTTACAAATAAAAACTCTCCAAATAAGTTCTGTTGAGTTCGTCATCAATAAAGTTATGGCATCTTTCTCTTTCACATCTCTTTTATGCTGGTATCGTCTCTACTATAACTAAGAGTAATTGAAGATTTGATCCAGTTGTTTATTGTTTATTGAAAGTTAATATTTAGTCTTCTTTCAGTAACCTGTCAGAGAGTGAATTGTCCGAAAATTATGAATTTTACTCCTGCTTCCCAATCCCCTGTAAATTCTATAATGGGTGAATAAGAGTGGTCCAAGTGCCGATGCTTGGGGAATATCAATGACAACCTTCTGTCAACGTGAGAACACCAGCTAGAAGTCCATTCTGCTTCTTGTCCCCTCACTCCACTTGCTCTGAGATTAGTTATGAGTCTGCTGTGTGGTGCCTTATTGAAGGCCGTTGCAATGCTAATGTATATTACATATACCATATTATATTTGTATCTATTATTTCTGACACTTATTCAAGTATCCTTTTGGAATGTCTGCTGGCTTCTCTTCATTATGTCATGTGTTTGTTTTAGATGTTTATCTATTTCATCTTTGAATAAGGATTCCATTATTTTTCCTACCATTGATGTTATGTGAACTGGACTATAGTTCCTTGAACTGGTTCGATCTTTTTTTAAATACCAGGCTCACAGTAGCTTTTCATCATTCCTCTGGTAGTAATCCCTATTCTGATCATTATTAATGAACAGATAATCGTGCCTCTACTATCTCTCCTCTATCTTTTCAGTCTGTGGATGCAATCCATCCGAAGCAGAAAGTTTACCTTCTTTTTGATAACTTGAGCAAATATCTCCCACTGAACATCTTGAAAGATTATTATGTCAAATTTATTCACTCTTATTTCAGAATTTACTTCCACCCCTCAGAGATCTCTGTCCCTCCTCCCTCAAGCTCAGAATCCTTATCCACGGGTTCTTTCAGCCCCGATGGTCCCACAACACACGAGCCTTACGTCCTTCTGAGCTCAAAGGTGTGCTCCAGAATTCCATCTACATTTCTGTCCTTGTCCGTCTGCCCCTCTCTGATCCAAATTCCAGTACACCCGAGTTGTCCTTAAAGTCATAGTGGATGGGTTCCTGCCCGACAGACACTATGAGGCCATTTGAAGACAGTTTCCCTTCACCATCTCCTGCTGATACATTCCGAGTGCCCCATTTGTAATTGATTTATTTCATTCACTCGCTATTCCTGTTGGAACACCTCTTTTCCGTGGACATCTCGAGTATAAACATTGGGATATTCCACACTCAAATGCTGTCGCTTCGGAAGCCTGTTAGGGTCCCAGAGATGAGCCTTTGTGTAGGATAAATTGACCATCATTTGTCCCAATTCTACTCAGCTTCTTCCCTTTACATATTGTTATTCTGATACTTTGATGACTGTGCTGGTGCCATTTCCTTCTGCTGCCTTGAACTGGAATCTTTCGTCAACTTTGCTTCTACTTTCTAACCATCCCCCGTCTAAAAATTGTCCATCTCTGACACTGCCCTTCTCTTCCTCGACTTCTCCACCTCCATTGCAGGAAATTGGCTTCCCAGTAATCCGCTGTTATCCCACTGACTCCCACAACTACCTTGACTATACTTCCTCACACCAAAATTAATGGAAAGACTCTGTTCCATTTTCCCAGTTTCTCTACCTCCGTTACATCTTTTCCGATAATGCTTCCTTCCACACCAGTGCTTACGAAATATATCCATTATTCCTCAACCAGATATTCCCTCCACTGTGGTTAACAGGGCCCTCGACTGTGTCCATCCCGTTTCCCACGTTACTGCCATCACCCCTTCTGCTCCTTGCCAGGACCACTATAATGATCGATTCGTCCTTGCCTTCCATCCTACCAGCCACTCCATCGGCTGATGTCCCTGTTTCAAAGAACTTACTGTCCCCTCTCACCATCTCCATGTGCTGGGAATAAGGGAGTGAGGGATATTACAGCCAAATCCCAAATGGACCATTCCAGACAGAAACCTGTCTGTCTCTCTCCCTCCCCCAAAACATCATTAACAATGCAGAAAAGCTGCTGTAATTTTAAACCTGGAGGGACCGCTTTGGAAAATGGTCATTTGACACAAATTGTTTTAATGTATTTCAATATTCATCTCCAGTGAACAGAAAGTTCGTAAAATGACTGAAAATGTCTTATTGTATTTACCTTGAAATTCTCACAGTTTTTTTCTTGAGAGGACTGTTTGACTGCAGCACAAACTGGCAGTTTTTAATCGGTTATTGATGCAGCCAAGAGAACTTTCACAACTGCTGCCATTTTACACAACAATTTTGACCCGTATTTGCAATTATATTTGTCAATGATTGTTTGTACTTTATTTGATAATGCTGTGTTTATGTATTATCCTGTAATCAATTGAATAAACATTCTTAACATTTATCACTTTAATGTTACAAGTGTTACAAAGCTGGAAAATGGCCATTTAGCACACATTGTATGAAGGATCTTCCACTTTTCACCGCCTGTTTATATAAAGCTTAGCAATAAAGACCTCCACATTCTGATGAAGAATTTTTGCTGTTGCAATAAAGTGTCACTTGTTTCCCTTTGCTTCCTGGCTGTTTCTTTCCTCTGCTCTCCTGGGGGATTCAGAAAGATTTTTGATCATCGCTAGTCCACACTCAGGAACTACCAGATGCACTGCAACTGCTGTCCTGGAGAAATAAATTGCATTCAAAAGCTTTCCCTCAGTTTGGAAACATGAGGAGAGACTGTTTACACTAGCAGAGAGAAGAAACAAATGGGCAGGGAGTTATTATGGTCTGGAATTCACTCTCTGTCAGGTTACTGAAAGCAGACTAAATACTAACTTTCAATAAACAATAAACAATTGGATCAAAACGTCAATTCCTTTATATATTTTATTATTTTTTTTATTTAGAGATACCGCACTGAAACAAGCCCTTCGGCCCACCGAGTCTGTGCCGACCAACAACTACCCATTTATACTAACCCTACACTACCCCCATATTTTTCTACCACATCCCCACCATTCTCCTACCACCTATCTACCTTTAGTTATAGTAAAGAAGATACCAGCATAAAAGAGATGTGAAAGAGAAAGATGCCATAACTTTAGTGATGAAGGACTCAACAGAACGAATTTCGAGAGATTTTATTTGTAAGTATTTGAGTTTTATTTGATACAGTTGTTCATTTATGCATTACCTTGAATCAGTCAAAATAATTATACAAGCAGGAACTAGGTTAATGTTACAAGTGTTTCGAGAGTTGCAAAACATCCATTTAACACAAATTGTTTTTTTTTAAATTCAGCATCTCAAGTTTACATAAAGTAAATTGCACAAAATTGTGGAAACTTTCAAACCCTCAGTCACACAGAATGGCCCATCAGCAATAGCTCTGCATCTCCATCTGCTGGAGTTCACGTCTCACTGCAATAACTGCACCCTCACCATCTCCATCTGCTGGTGCCCCTCTCTCACTGCAGTTACTGTTCTCCCTCTCACTATCTCCATCTGCTGGTATCCCTGTCTCACTGCATTACTGTCCCCCCTCACCATCTTCATCTGCTGGAGGCCCTGCCTCAATGCAGATACTGTTCCCTCGAACCAAGTCTGTTTGCACCTCCAGTATTTCAAGTTTTTCAGCATTTATAAAGTACTCTGTTCTGTTCTTTTTCCCCCTAACATTGAAATCCATCCACCACAGTTTTGCCCATTCACTTAAAATATTAATATCTCTGTAAATGTATGCTTCCAGCTACACTGCTCACAATGCTGCCTATTTTTGTGTCATTGGCGACCTTGTGGTGTTCAACCCCTCATCTTCAATCGTTAATAAATATAGAAAAACTGTGACACAGGCGGGTTTTGCACGAGCAGACAGGACTGAATCATTCCATCCTGGATTTTTCTTTGATTGCAGATTTATGTTTTAGTTTTTCGGTAAAAGAAACAGAATTCAAATTCACAACAGCCCAGTGAGATTTGAACTGCGGCTTTTTCAATCATCAGCTGAGGCTTTCAAATTAAAACCATTAAAAAGAGACTGACTTTCCTCCTGCGATTGTCTGACTGTCTCTGGTTTTGTATATTATTTCCTTCATGCGGTGCACCATAAATACCTTCAATTCTGTGCATTTGCAAGGGACACAAATCAAATTCTCACATTACCAAAGCGTGCAAGTCCATTAAAACATCCCTATTCCCTGGTTCTACAAAAATCGCTCAGATGATGCAGTGGTTAGCACCACAGCTCCAGCAACCGGGGTTTGGTTCTGGGTACTGATTGTGTGGAGTTTGCAAGTTCTCCCTGTGTCCACGTGGCTTTCCATTGGATACTCTGGTTTCCTCCCACAGTCAAAGACTTGCAGGTTGATAAGTAAATTCGCCATTGTAAATTGCCCCCAGTGTAGGTAGGAGAATGGTGAGGATGTGGTAGAGAAAATGGGATTAATATAGGATTAGTATAATTGGCTGGCTGTTACTCAGCACAGAGTCGGTGGACTGAAGAGCCTGTTTCAATGCTGTATCTCTCGATGCCTTCCTCAATGCAGGAATGTCTGAATGGAACAAACTTATGACACATTACCAAACACGTTTGCTAACACTGGATTCAGCTGAGAAATCCAAGACCCAAATTGAATCTTTAAGACAGAAGAAAGTCTGTCCCTGCACCAATTTTAACATTGTATCATTTAGGTTATATAACTTCCCCTCAGCCTTCCTTCAAAAATGCATCATTTCACATTTCTCAGCATTGAAGTTATCCTGCCATGTGACTGTCCATTTCACCAGACTGCCTTTATCTTCCTGAAGTCTGTAACTCTTACCTATCCTGTTTAATACATTGCAGATGGTAGACTATTGAAGTTATGCAACGTAAACCCAAGTCCAAGTTACATATATATGTCAAAAAGATCAGTGGTCCTAATCCAAACCCCTGGGAATACCACTGTACCGCAGTGTACACTGCAGACAGTGATTACAAAAGCAGGGAGGTTATGTTGAACGTTTATAAAGCTCTTGTTAGGCCACAACTGGAGTATTGTGTCCAGTTCTGATTCCCAAACTTCAGAAAGGAGGTGAGGATCCTTGTGAGACGGTGCAGAGGTGATTTACCAGAATGGTTCCAGGGATGAGGGATTTTAGCTACAAGGTTAGGTTGGCAAAGCTGAGTGTGTTCTCCTTAGAACAAAGGAGATTGAGGGATGATTCAATAGACGTGTACAAGATTATGGCAGGTCAATATACCGCCCTCCATTCTGAAACAGCCATTCAAAACTACTCTCTGTGTCCTGTACCTTAGCCAATGTCGTATCCACTTTGTGAATGTCCAGTTCATCCCATGAGAATTCATTTTGCTAACTAGTCAGTTATGAGGTACCATTATGACCTCCTCATGAGGCAGTTGGTCCCAGGCTTCTACATTTACACTGCCCCTTCAAAATTCCCAGGGCAGGTAAAGCACAAGTTATGGTATAGAGTAAAGTTTCCTCTACTATGTTCCGTCAAACATGCACAGGGCAGCTGCAATACACAATTAATACAGAGCAAAGCTCTGTCTACCCTTTCCCGAAAACTCCCAGTGCAGGTACAACACGGGTTAGCTGGAGTGAAGCTCTGTTTACATATACCACCTCCTTGCCTCCTCAGTCTACACCCCTCCCTATCTCTCACTTTCTGTGTCACCCTGTCTCTCTCTCTCCAGCTCTTTCTTCCTCACTCTTATCTCACTGCAGTTAATGCTTCCTCTCATCACTCCATCGGCTGATGTCCCTGTTTCAAAGAACTTACTGTCCCCTCTCACCATCTCCATGTGCTGGTGTCCCTGTCTCACAGCATTTACTACCCCCTCTCAGCATCTCCAACTGCTGGCGTCCGTTTCTCACTGAAGTTACTGCCCCCTCGCACAAACTCCAGCTGCTGGTGTCCCTGTCTTACTGCCGTTACTGACCCCTCTCACCTCCTCAATCTGATGGTTTCCCTGTCTCACTGCAGTTACTTCCTCCCTCTGACCTCCTCCAACAGCTGGTGTCTCTGACTCACTGCAGGCACTTCCCGCTCTCACCCTCTCCATCTCCTGGTGATCCTGTCACACTCACGTTTCTGCCCTGCTCACCATGTCCAACTGCTGGTTCCCCCGTCTCACTGCAGTTACTACCACTCTCAACATCTCCATCAGCTGGAGTCTCTGACTCACTGCAGTTACTGCCCCTCTCACCATCTCCATCTGCTGGTGTCCCTGACTCTCTACAGTTACGGTCTCCCTCTCAGCACCTCCATCTGCTGGTGTCCCTATCTTACTACCGTTACTGACCCTTCACACCACCTCAATCTGATGGTTTCCCTGTCTCACTGCAGCTACTTCCTCCCTCTGAGGTCCTCCATCTGCTGGTGTCCCTGCCTCACTGAAGGCACTGCCCCCTCTCACCATGTCCATCTGCTGGTGTCCCTGTCTCACTGCAGTTACTGCCCCCTCACCATCTCCATCTGCTGGTGTCCCTGATTCACTGCAGTTTCAGCCCCGCTCACCATCTCCATCTGATGGTGCCTCTGTCTCACTGCAGTTACTGCCGCTCTCACCATCTCCATCTGCTGGGGTCCCTGTCTCACTGCAGTTACTGCCCCTCCTTAACATCTCCATCTGATGGTTTCCCTGCCTCACTGCAGCTACTTCCTCCCTCTGAGGTCCTCCATCTGCTGGTGTCCCTGCCTCACTGAAGGCACTGCCCCCTCTCACCATGTCCATCTGCTGGTGTCCCTGTCTCACTGCAGTTACTGCCCCCTCACCATCTCCATCTGCTGGTGTCCCTGATTCACTGCAGTTTCAGCCCCGCTCACCATCTCCATCTGATGGTGTCTCTGTCTCACTGCAGTTACTGCCGCTCTCACCATCTCCATCTGCTGGGGTCCCTGTCTCACTGCAGTTACTGCCCCTCCTTACCATCTCCATCTGATGGTTTCCCTGTCTCACTGCAGCTACTTCCTCCCTCTGAGGTCCTCCATCTGCTGGTGTCCCTGCCTCACTGAAGGCACTGCCCCCTCTCACCATGTCCATCTGCTGGTGTCCCTGTCTCACTGCAGTTACTGCCCCCTCACCATCTCCATCTGCTGGTGTCCCTGATTCACTGCAGTTTCAGCCCCGCTCACCATCTCCATCTGATGGTGTCTCTGTCTCACTGCAGTTACTGCCGCTCTCACCATCTCCATCTGCTGGGGTCCCTGTCTCACTGCAGTTACTGCCCCTCTCACTATCTCCATCTGCCAATGTCCCTGAATCACTGAAGTTGCACCCGAATCTCACCATCGCCATCTGCTGGTGCCCCTGATTCACTGCAGTTACTGCCCCTCTCACCATTTCCATCTGCTGGTGTCCCTGTCTCACTGCAGTTACTGCCCCTCTCACCATCTCCATCTGCAGGTGTCCCTGTCGCACTGCAGTTCCTGCCCCCTCTCACCATCTCCATCTGCTGGTGTCCCTGATTCACTGCAGTTTCTGCCCCCCCTTACCATCTCCATCTGCTGGTGTCCCTGTCTCACTGCAGTTACTGCCGCTCTCACCATCTCCATCTGCTGGGGTCCCTGTCTCACTGCAGTTACTGCCCCTCTCACTATCTCCATCTGCCAATGTCCCTGAATCACTGAAGTTGCACCCGAATCTCACCATCGCCATCTGCTGGTGCCCCTGATTCACTGCAGTTACTGCCCCTCTCACCATTTCCATCTGCTGGTGTCCCTGTCTCACTGCAGTTACTGCCCCTCTCACCATCTCCATCTGCAGGTGTCCCTGTCGCACTGCAGTTCCTGCCCCCTCTCACCATCTCCATCTGCTGGTGTCCCTGATTCACTGCAGTTTCTGCCCCCCCTTACCATCTCCATCTGCTGGTGTCCCTGTCTCACTGCAGTTTCTGCCCCTCTCACCATCTCACAATTGCTGTGATTTGCAACTTTGCCATTTTGCTGTGGGTCCTGGGGTGGTTTAGTTGAATTCAGCTGAGCAGTCCAGTGACACATTTTCAAAACAATTCATGAATCGTCTGCAGAGGAAATCCCACCTCAGTCGGTCAGATTATCAGTAAAATGTCATCTCAGAATCAGATTTAAAATCATTCAGGGCTGTCTGCTGCGAATATAAAATGTACTTTCGGTCCTGTGGGGATTGGAGGAGATGGAATATGAAATGTGATTTCGTTTCAGTGTTTGAAATCCTTCTGATTTTTCTATGATTTCATTAATTTAACAATGAGATTGAGAGGATCTTTCATCGTGTACTTCAGCTCCTCTGTGAATTTAGACTGGGTCACAGTGTAAATACACGTGTTTCTGCAGCACCTGAGAATCTGCAGCATTATTGATATGTAACTAGCGGTATCGTGAGGCTCCGTGTCGGAGAATTTATCCCAAAAATCTGCAATTCGCTTATAAATGACATACACAACCCGGGTCAGCCATAACAGTACGAAACTACCGGAAATGCTGAAGAGTAAAACAATTAATTTTCTCTGATTCTCCATCTCTGGGTCCTTGTGATTCTCTCCATTGCTGTGGCCCTGGAATCCCCTGCGGACTTTACTTGCTAATAAAATACGTCTGACCGTTCGAATATTGAACAGCAAAATCAGAAATACCGGAACACAAGGGATTAAAATGAGGTCAAGCAATTCAAATGCCCCCCATGTGGGGGAAGTAAAGAAGCTCAGTTTATAAACACAAAGCATGGGAACATTATCAATCATGTACCTTGGTTGAAATGCAAAGTAAATTGGGAGAGCCTCTACACAGCCCAGCACACTCACTGTTTCTGCAACCACAGCCGCCGTTTTCTTGGTGCAATATTTTGTTTTTAGCTTCTCACAGCAAATGGCCAAAAAACGATCAAAGGTGAAAGAGACTGTGAGCCGAACAGAAATAAATGTGGCTGCGGAAAACAGAACGGCCATGAGAGAACACACGGGAGTAATGAACAGGAATGAATCTGGGAAATAAATGTAAAAAATCCACAACAATATGGGACCAGAGATAACGACCAGGTGATCAAACACTGCCATTCCCACCAGGTAGACAGTGATACATTTGGAGAGACCGCACTTTCCTCGGGACAGGATCACAATCGTCACCAAGTTAACTGGAAGTGAGAGAAAAGGAAGCAGAGAAATTACCTGATCAGACCTCGAGACAAAGCAGCAGTTTGACAGGATCTGGGCTGACATTTCCAGCTTTGTTGCTGCATCGAACAGTGAAAACTGATTCATTAACCTGGGCAGTGCTTTGTCACAGTGAAATGTTTGAAACCCAATTATTAATAATGAATTGGGAAATTGCTGCAGAAAGTGAATACAGTCAGCACTGGATCTACTGAAAGTACTGAGTGAGGATGCAGTACCGGTTTGGAAATGAGAAGTGGTTTTACAGAGATGTAATCCAATGGATTAAATGGGGATTTATCTCCAGATTGTCGGTCGGGAATGTTCGAGAACAGCGTGATGTGCACTTGTTCGTTTCTGTGGGTTCAGAGAGCTGATAGGGGCTGGCACAAAATGGGAAAAGTCTGAGAGCTGTTGCGGTGAGTTTGTGGGTCGGGATTTATTTGGAAGAGGAAGCTGGAGGTGGAGCAAGTGAGTGAGATTGGGAGGGAGAGAAGGAAAAGGTCATGTTCGAGCTGGAGAGGAGACAGGAGCAGATGGTTTGGGAAAGTGGATAAACTGAAGCAATGGGCAGAGGATTCAATACAGTGAGAGGAGAGGCTGAGCATCAGGGGGAGAGACTGCAGCAAAGCGTTAGTGCAGAACTAATTTATAGATCCCAGTAACACAACTCAATTAATACATTCAGAAAATAATACCTATGGTTATTGGTGCTGGAGAACATGTCATTGGTCAGACAATATAGTCAATGCATTTAGTTTGCACAGTCAATTAAATATCAATTTAGGTAGATTTCTGATATCAGCCTCGCTGTTTATTGAACTCAACAGTCACAGAAATTTTGAAGTACAATATTTAAATAATGAATTACCATCAGCGAAGAACTGATTTTATTCTGTTTATTCAGCCAGTAAGTAAGGAATAGGAACTTTCTAAAAACAAAATGAAGACCTGACAGAAATTAACACTGAGGGATCAAGTCCAACAGTAAAATTAACACAATCTCACAACTGACAATTTCAACTCTCAGTTTCTCTCAATAATTACTTTGGGTATTCCAGCACTTTAGTGAGTGATTTATTCACTCTGCTTCTTCCTCTTTCACTTTCCTTCAGGCTATCTTTTCCCCTCTGTTTCATTCTCCAAGCTCCTTTTCTAAGTTGTCCTCCCTAGCTCTCTGGACTCCTCATATTCTGCAAACTGGTAATGAATGTCACTTTTATCATGCGATTTGTTCCTCACATTCTGTGCCTGCATTCTGTTCACCAGCCCTATGTTCAATGATTCTATTCTCAGAGTCAGTTTGTTCGATGGTGAAACATCTTTGCATAATTTAATGTGTCTGCAGAGCACCCAAGACTCCACCTGTTCACCTTCACTCTTCACTTCATCTAAAATACATGGAATAAACAGAATCAAAAGCTTCTTCCAGACAAAGCTCACAATCATTGAAATTCATTCTCCTTGAATTATATAGTGCACCGTTAGAATGTGGAGTTGTGAAATTAATAAAACACCAACACCAGCGATGAAGCTGATAATCTGCAGATTAATGGAAAGACTCTTAATTCAAACTGATACAGTGGAAACCAATAAAACATCACATCAGTACTTTCTGTTTTAAAATGTATTCCAGTGACAGTGTAGGGTCCACAGTGAAGCAGAGAAGGAGATGTGAAAGAGACGGCAGCAAACTCAGTTCAGTAGCCAGACCGCTGAAGCAGCGTCAGACATACACAGTATATTTGATGACAGTGATAACCAATAAATACATTGAAATCCCTGTTAAACTGAACCATGTTATTGGGTTGGGAGAATATTATGCTGCCTCCTTGTAGCATTGCTACTTTGGGAGGTCTTGTCATCAAAGAGCGAAAAACAATCATAAAAACTGCACGATCGGTAAGTTGCACATCACGAAAGTGTGAAAACCTCCTGATGCTCTTTTTATCATAAGAACATAAGATCATAAGAACTAGGAGCAGAGCAGGAGTAAGCCGTCCGGCCCCTCGAGCCTGCTCCGCCATTCAATAAGATCATGGCTGATCTTTTCGTGGACTCAGATCCACTTACCCGCGCTCCCACAGTATCTCTTAATTCCTTTATTGTTCAAAAAGATATCTACCTTAGCTTTAAAAACGTTTACTGAAGAAGCGTCAACTACTTCACTGGGCAAGAAATTCCATAGATTAACAACCCTCTGGGTGAAGAAGATCCTTCTTAATTCAGTCCTAAATCTGCTCCCTCTAATCTTGAGGCTATGCCCTCTTGTCCTAGCTTCACCTGCCAGTGGAAACATCCTCTCTACTTGTATCTTATCTATTCCCTTCATGATTTTATAAGTTTCTATAAGAACCCACCTCATTCTTCTGAATTCCAATGAATATAATCCCAATCTACTCAGTCTCTCCTCATAAGCCAACCCCCTCAAGTCCGGAATCAACCTAGTGAACCTCCTCTGCACCCTCTCCAGTGCCAGTATATCCTTTCTCAAGTGAGGAGAACAAAACAGCACACAGTAATCCAGGTGCGGCCTCACCAGTACCCTATACAGCTGCAACATAACCTCTGTGCTTTTAAACTCAATACCTTCAGCAATGAAGGACAAAATTCCATTTGCCTTCCTAATTACTTGCTGTACCTGCAGACCAACCTTCTGCGATTCATGAACAAAGACACCTAGGTCCCTCTGCATAGCAGAATGCTGCAACTTTTCACCATTCAAATAACAATCCTTTTTCCTGTTACTCCTACCGAAATGAATGACTTCACATTTACTAACATTGTATTCCATCTGCCAGACCTTTGCCCACTCACTCAATGTATCGATGTTCCTCTGAAAAGTTTCAATCATCTGCACACTTTGCTCTGCCACTCATCTTAGTGTCATCTGCAAACTTTGACACCCTACACGAGGTCCCCAACTCCAAATCATTATATAAATTGTAAATAAATGCGGTCCCAACACCGATCCCTGAGGCACACCACTAGTGACTGATTGCCAACCAGAAGAGCACTCATTTATCCCCACTCTCTGATTACTGTTCGTCAACCAATCCTCTATCCATGCTAATACATTACCCCTGACGCCATGCATCCTTATCTTATGCAGCAGCCTTTTGTGCGGCACCTTGTCGAAGGCCTTTTAGAAATCTAGGTCCACCACATCCACTGGGTCCCCATTGTCCACCTTGCTCGTAATGTCATCATAGAATTCCAAAAGATTTGTCAAGCATGACCTGCCCTTCATGTACCCATGCTGCCTCTGCCCAACGGGACAATTTCTATCGAGATGCCCTGCTATTTCTTCCTTGATGAGAGACTCAAGCATCTTCCCCACTACAGAGGTTAAGCTAATCGGTCTATAATTCCCCATCTTTTGTCTACCTCCCTTTTTAAACAGTGGCGTCACATCTGCAGTTTTCCAATCTGCTGGGACAACCCCAGAGTCCGGCGAATTTTGGAAAACTACCATCAGTGTACCTGCTATTTCTCCGGCCATCTCTTTTAGTACCCAGAAAAGACAGAAAGTCAGAAATAGAGAAAAGACATAAAGTCAGAAATAGAGAAAAGACAGAATGTCAGAAATTGTGAAAAGGCAGAAATGGAGAAAAGTCAGAAACAGAGAAAAGTCAGAAAGCCAGAAATAGAGAAAAGACAGAAAGTCAGAAATAGATAAAAGTCAGAAATAGAGAAAAGTCAGAAGTAGAGAAAAGACAGAAAGTCAGAAATAGAGAAAAGACAGAAAGTCAGCAATAGAGAAAAGACAGAATGTCAGAAATTGAGAAAAGACAGAAAGTCAGAAATAGAGAAAAGACAAAAATACAGAAAAGACAGAAAGTCAGAAATAGAGAAAAGACAGAATGTCAGAAATTGAGAAAAGACAGAAAGTCAGAAATAGAGAAAAGACAGAAAGTCAGAAATAGAGAAAAGACAGAAAGTCAGAAATAGAGAAAAGACAGAAATAGAGAAAAGACAGAAAGTCAGAAATAGAGAAAAGACAGAATGTCAGAAATTGTGAAAAGGCAGAAAGTCAGAAATAGAGAAAAGTCAGAAGTACAGAAAAGACTGAAAATCAGAAATAGAGAAAAGACAGAATGTCAGAAATAGAGAAATGTCAGAAATACAGAAAAGTCAGAAATAGAGAAAAGACAAAACGTCAGAAATAGAGAAGACAGAATGTCAGAAATAGAGAAAAGTCAGAAATAGACAAAAGGCAGAAATGCAGAAAAGAAAATCAGAAATAGAAAAAAGTCAGAAATACAGAAAAGTCAGAAATAGAGAAAAGTCAGAAATACAGAAAAGACAGAAAGTCAGAAATAGAGAAAAGACAGAATGTCAGAAATTGTGAAAAGGCAGAAAGTCAGAAATAGAGAAAAGTCAGAAGTACAGAAAAGACTGAAAATCAGAAATAGAGAAAAGACAGAAGGTCAGAAATAGAGAAAACACAGAAAGTCAGAAATCGAGAAAAGTCAGAAGTACAGAAAAGACAGAAAGTCAGAAATAGAGAACAGACAGAATGTCAGAAATAGAGAAAAGACAGAAAGCCAGAAATAGAGAAATGTCAGAAATACAGAAAAGTCAGAAATAGAGAAAAGACAAAAAGTCAGAAATAGAGAAGACAGAATGTCAGAAATAGAGAAAAGTCAGAAATAGACAAAAGGCAGAAATGCAGAAAAGAAAATCAGCAATAGAAAAAAGTCAGAAATAGAGAAAAGTCAGAAATACAGAAAAGTCAGAATTACAGAAAAGACAGAAAGTCAGAAATAGAGAAAAGACAGAATGTCAGAAACACAGAAAAGATAGAAATTCAGAGAAATAGAGAAAAGACGGAAAGTAAGAAAATACAGAAAGAATGGCTTTCAGAGGGTAACAGAGGGGCGGGGGGAGACTGGGATTCAGAGGGTAACAGACAGGGAGAACTGGGATTCAGAGGGTAACAGAGAGGGAATGACTGAATTCAGAGGGTAACAGAGGGGGAACACTGGGATTCAGAGGGTAACAGGGGGGGGAGAGACTGAGATTCAGAGGGTAACAGAGGGGGAATGACTCGAATTCAGATGGTAACAGAGGGGGAGAGACTGGGATTCAGAGGGTAACAGGGGGGGAGAGACTGGGATTCAGAGAGCATCAGAGAGGGAGAGACTGGGATTCAGAGGGTAACAGAGGGGGAGAGACTGGGATTCTGAGGGTGACAGAGGGGGAGAGACTGGGCTTCAGAGTGTAACATAGAGGGGGAGTGACTGGGATACTGAGTGGAACGGGGGGAGACTGGGATTCAGAGGGTAACAGAGGGCGAGTGACTGGGATTCAGAGGGCAACAGAGATGGAGAGACAGGGATTCAGAGGGTAACAGAGGGGGAGTGGCTGGGATTCAGAGGGTAACAGAGAGGGAGAGACTGGGATTCAGAGGGGAACATAGAGGGAGAGACTGGTATTCTGAGGGTAACAGAAGGGGAGAGACTGGGATTCAGAGGGCAACAGAGAGGGAGAGACTGGGATTCAGAGGGTAACTATTGCATATTGCACAGGAGCAGCGTGAAATAGTTGCTCAAACAGTGGGGATCCCTTCCCCTTCCAGGGTAATTTGAGGTAGATTGGGCTCTTTTCAGGTCTGCCACTGGCGGTCTTAGGCTCATATATGAGTATGAGTGATAGACAGTGAGTATTGATCTTATTAGGGTAGCCATTATCCCACAGGCTAGCTTTGATGTGCCCTATTTTAGCATCAGGCTTGCACAGTAAGCAAATAATTTGGGCCCTATTTACAAGATTGATGATCAGGCCAATTTACAGGTTGTGGAGCGGTAGGAATCGCATTGTGTACATTGACCAGTGACTGTAGACAGTAGAAGTGAACCCATGAGTATATTTCTCAATTAGCATGGAAAGGGTGCTCGTTAGGCTGGTCCATTTCAAAGGTGAATTTGAGCACGGGATGGAGCGCATAATGTGTTTCAGAAAATTCGTCTATACAGCTGCAGACTTTTGTATGGAAAGTGTATCCTCTATCTTTTGGAAATGTACAAAAGGCAGGAGGTTGGGGTCATTCCATCAGAATTGCATTTCGCATGGAAACCAATGGGAATATTAGCAATATTTGGTCCGAGAGGGGATCCACAGCATCACCATCTATTTGGACACACACGGCGTCATTTAGGCTGAACTCAACTGCGTGAGTTGTTACGTTCACGCGTTCAATTGATGCAGATTCGGAAAGATGGCCTTGATGTAGCAGCACAAAAGTCTATGTCTTCTTTGAGCGGCATATTTGTGAATAGGCTGGCGAAATCAAACCAGCACATAGACACAGCATTGCCAACGATATGCAGGTTATGTGCAGTCTTCGCAAAAGTGAAGGAATCCCTCATTGTGTATGTGGAAACTGACTTAGAACTGGTTGTCGCAACTCACTCAAACATTTGGCCAATTCCTGTCGTGAAGAACCAGTCAGAGATGAATAAAGGGTACAATTCTAAAGCTGATGGAGGAGCAGATGGACGTGGGTGGAGATGTGCATAAATCATTGAAAGCAGCAAGAGGTAGCAAGATATTCATAGGGCATAGATACAAGAGTAAAAAGATATGTTAAACCTGTATAAAACACTGGTTCGACCTAAAATGAGTATTGTGTTCAGTTGTGGGCACCACATTTTAGGAAAGATGTGAAAGCATTAGCGAGAGTGCAGAAATGATTTACACGTTTGATACCAAGGATGAGGAACTTCAATTACATGGATTGATTAGTGAAGTTGGCACTCTTTTCCTTGGAGCAGAGAAGGTTGAGAGGAGGTTTGATAGAGGTGTCCAAAATCATTACGGGTAGGACCAGAGTTGATGGAGAAAAACTGTTCCCATTGCTGGAAGGATTGAGAGCAAGAGAGCACAAGTTTAAGATAATTGACAAAAGAAGCAATGGCGTCGTGAGGAAAAGCATGTTCATACAGTGAGTGGTTAGGATCTGGAATGCACTGCCTGAAAGTGTCGTGGAGGCAGATTCAATCGAGGCATTCAAGAGGGAATTGGATTGCCAACTGAAAAGGCAGAATGTGTAGGGTTAATAGGAGAAGGCAGGAGTGGCACTAGGTAAATTTCTCTTTTGGAGATCCAGCACAGTCGCGACAGGCCGAATGGCCTCCCCTGTGTTATAACAATTTCTAATTCTGTGATTCTGAATTGACGCTTCTGCTGTTACTCAAAGTATCATTACGCAATGACTGCCCAAGGCAGAAAGGGAGGTTCCTCGAAATGGCAGATGCCACAAAGAATTCTGAAGCAGAAAAGGAAGATAACAATGAATCTGAACGAATTGTACTAGTCACAAGCAGTTTTAATCTGGTGGTTAATCTGTCAGTCGCAGATTCATTCAACTATTCTGTGTTGGATAGTACTTGCACGTTGGCAGTAAGTGTAGAAGATTGGTTAAAATATTACCTAGATTCATTCAGTTGTGATGATGGATGCAAGGCTAAGGAGTATAGAAGCAATACTTGCTTTGGTTTGGTGATGAAAACACATGACATCACGAAGGAAAGTTGTAATTCCATGTAAAATAGCTGGAGTAAGTCACTTTATCAGGACTGATATAGCCACGTGTGAGATAACCTTTATTGTTGAATAAACTTTCAACGAAAAAGGCACAAATGAAACTTGAAATGGAGCATGATCAGGGAATTGATTTTGGAAAATCAGTGGCTTTGCAGTTTACTCAGTCAGGGCAGGATATTATTCTTTCCCCTTAACAAAGCTTAATGTTTCTAGTCAGAGTGTTAGAGAGGTATTAATGGCATCAGGTGATAAGAATCAGAGAGAAAAAAAATGTAAATTGTCTCAAATGTATGCAGACAATTTGCTCACTCAACTTGTAAAAGATTAAAGACTCTGGTAAAGGAGACGGTTGTGACTGTGGTAGAGTATACGGGGATAATAGAAGAGATTCATGAAACGTGCGAAATCTCTAAAAGGTATCAGAGGACGCTGTCATTTCCTCCTCTAAGCCTTCCATTGGATGTGACCTTAAAAAGCTAGTTGCCATGGATATAATCATATGGGATAAAGATACAAATATTTTAATTCTACGATTTATAGACCTGGCAACCAGATTTAGTCTTTCTACAATCATACATAGCAAGAACAAATGGGTGATTATCGAAAAAAATCATGCAGAAATGGCGAGGGACGGGACTTGGTTGCTGACTGATAATGGAGTGGAATTTTCCCTTGATGATTTCAGAGCCATGTGTGCAAACAGAAACATCGTGGTCATGAATACCGCAGTTCAAAGTCCTTTCAGCAATAAACTCTGTGAAATAAATCACGAGGTGACTGATGAAATGTTGCATAAAGTCTTAGCTGACGAACCAAGCTGCAAGTTGAGAACGACACTGGCATGGACTGTTCATACAAAGAATTTGCTTCAGATCGTTGGAGGGTATAGTGCCTTTCAATTGGTCTATGGGTGAAATCCCAAATTGTCTTCTGTGCTGTGCGACAGTACCTGCTCCAGAAAGTGTTACAGTTAGTTGCATTTTTTAATGCACATTTGAAAGCTTCACATGCAGGAATTGGGCTTTCAATAAGACTGAAAATTCGGAAAAAACTTTGGAGAGCTCTGAGGCATTGTATAAGGCCATCTGATACAGAATTCAATTCAGGATATTTGATGTCTTATAAAAGAAAGTGTCATAGGGAATAGAAAGTCCCTCGCAATGTCAAAGGTCGTGATAGTGAGACAATATTCATCAAACATGGAATTCAAACTGTCGAGGTTCATTCCTCATGATTTATCGGTATTGATTACAACATCTCTGAAACTGAGCAGCTGATAGAAGGATACCTCAAATGCTCATGTGTTATGTGTGAATGTCCTGATGAATAGTATCGAGTAGATCAAGGGCTGGATAGTGGTAATGTGAGCAGTCACGATGCGCGGGACAGAGCTATCACATCCAAAGGCCAGTTGCCCTGTGTAGGTACTTGGGTGATGTATATTCCAGAGGGGTCTCGTGAGTGGAGCAATGAGACAATTGTGGGACGTGTAGGAAAAACTACTGGCAGATTTAAATATTGGTTGTATATTCAGGCTGATAGCCAAGAAGCCAGATCATGAACTGGCAGAATGGGATGAAAGAATGGAGTACAAGAAAACGCACTGCAAGTTCCAATAGTGGGTCAGGAAATGATCACGGACTGGATGTGGAACCTCTGACAGTGCCAGACTGAGATCGTACAATATTAGTCACAACAGATATCAAACTGCTAAAAGTGGCCACAGTTCTAATAGATCACACAAAGAAATGAAGGCTGAAGAATCATCTCGCAATCTAACTAGGATCAGAAGCCCGCATTGTCGCGAAGATTTGGTGTTTGCCAATAAACATGAGGGTAAATGAAGAAGATCGGCAAAACAAAAGGCACTAGAGAGTTGGAGAGAGCTCTTTGTTTATTGTGAGAGACAAGATAGCGTTTCGTCTGCCCTCCTGGTAGCCTTGTCACGTCGATGGATTTGTACTGCAAAAGTCCTTGCAGATGAGATTTGAAGTCTGAAGCGAACTAGTTGCAAAGGGTTTTGAAGAGTGGCTGAATGCTACAGATGTTAGATTGACTTTCCCGCATACGAAAAACTAAAACTATTTTTCAGTGTTTTAGCCACATATTCGTGGTATCATGGATCAATGGACAGATAAGCCGCGTTTCTGCTGGGTGATACTTTCAGAGAGGTATTTCTGAAACCGCCTAAAGAGGTTGCAGATGCATGAGAAATATTATAGAAACCAAAAAAACGTGTCTATGGCGTTAATGATGATTCCAGGATATGGTATTTCTCGGTGACTTATGTTTTGCTGAAATTCGGTTGCTTTCAACTAAAATCAGTTCCCACAATGTTTCATTGGTATCATAAAAGGAAACTTTCAAGCCTCTTCATGATGCACATTGATGATTTCTAATGGGATGATACTGCACCGTTTGAGAAATGTGTTGTTAAAACGATTAAAGTGGATTTTAAGATTGGAGTCAGGGTTGTGGGGATTTGAAATACATTTGTTCTGATATTAAGCAGAGTAGGTCTGAAATACTTTTACATCAGTTATCCTATTTGGAGAGTGTTTTTTCCCATCCTGGTTCATCGTGCCAGGTCATCACAGAAAGGTGATGATATAACTATGGAAGAAACAGAGTAATTGCGAAGCTCGATTTTTAAATTAAACTGGTGGTGCACTCAGATTAGACCAAATGTTAATTTTCATACGCTGGAGTTAAGTCCTGTGATAAAACATGCAAAAGTTGAAAATGTTTCAATGTCATTAAATAACGTCAATCTGGAGAAATACGTGATGAAATTCCTGTCCTTAGGTGACCCAAAGAATATGAAACGAATCATTTTTAGTGATGTTTCACATGCTATTCTTGCTGATGGGTATTCGAATGCAGATGGTATCACAATACTTTTGATGGGTGAAGATGAAAAATGTTGTCCTATATCTTGGGAATGTGGGAAAATAAAAAGGGACGCTAAAAGTACATTAGCTTCAGACAGAAATGATATCTGTAAAGTTAAATAGGTACATGCATGTTACCAACGATCTGATACTTTTACGAAGAGAACTGCTTGAACAAAGAAATTGTTACTGATCCAAGAGGCAGACCATCTCCCAATGTAATGCTTTGCACAGAATATGGAATTTATTTGAGTTGTTTTGAAATGTTTGTGCATGTTAAAGTACAAGTTTTATTTGAAGAAAAATAAAGGAATCTGTTAATCACACGCCGGTGGAGGGAGGAGTTAACTGGTACGTACTTGAGTATATGTAAAGAGATGCTTATTAAAACTGGGTGAAGGTTTGATTGAGGATTTGCATGTTTGTAAACATTTTACTTTGTGAAATAAATGCAAGACTGAGTAAAGATTGGCTCCAGCAAAATATTTCAATAAGAAACTTTCTGGAGCAGAACATCCATCCTCAAAACACTCTCTATCTTCGCATCAGCCCGCAGTGCTGCAGCACTCCCTATCTCTGCAATCTAGCCCAGTCCCTGCAACCTTCCCGATCTCTGTAACCTCCTCCAGCCCCTACAACCCTGCCTATCTCTGTAACATCCTCCATCCCGACAACCCTCCCAATCTCTGTAACCTCCTTCAACCCCTACAACCCTCCTTATCTCTGCAATATCCCGCAGCCTCTGCAACACTCCCTAACTCTGTAACCTCCTCCAGCCACTACAACCCTCCCAATCTCTGTAACCTCCTCCAGCCTCCACAACCCTGCCTATCTCTGTAACCTCCTCCAGCCCCTACACACATCCCTATCTCTGTAACATCCTCAAGTCCCGACAACCCTCCCAATCTCTGTAACCTCCTTCAAACCCGACAACCCTCCTTTTCTCTGCAATATCCCGCAGCCCCTGCAACCCTCCCTAACTCTGTAAACACCTCCAGCCCCTACAAATATCAATTTGTCTGTAACCTCCACCAGCAACTGCAAACCTCCCAATATCTGGAATCTCCTCCAGCCGGTACAGACCTCCACAATTTCTGCACTACTCCAATTCTGGAATCCTGAGAATCCCACAAAAACCTCAACACCACCGGCTGCATCAGGAGAGAGAGAAAGAGAGTCAGATGGCAGCGACCAGGTAGAGAGAATGGAAGTGAGATAGGCTCAGAGTCTCAAAAATCAAAAGAAAGTAACAATAATCAACTGACACGAGAACCTTTCCAGCATCTGCAGCAGTTTGCTTTTGTACGTTCAAGTTTTCTTTATTAACTAGATGTGAGGAACTGAGAATAGAGCCAGTTGAGGTTCGAGGAGAGACTACGGTTGTTGTTTCCACTCCTCTCCTGCATGGGTCGCTCTGAACCTCCTCCAGAACCTTTTCTGTCTGGTCCTCCTTTGTTCGCCACTTACCATTACCCCGTTTCTCATTGGCATTTCTGACACCTCCCCTCCTCCCGGCCGCCCACCCCATCCCAGCAGTGAATGTTGGGTCAACCTGCTGTCGGTCCCTTTTTCCCATTGGGCATAAATATTACATTCACGGACTGAAAAAAGTGGGACTGCCCCCCCCCCCCCCCTGTGCTGTTCTCATTTATTTTGTTTATTCATTAATTGAATAATTGATGTAAATTGATATTTCACTGCGCTCTTGACCTGCTCTGTGAACTTGGACTGAGTTGCCCCATAAATAAATGTGTTTGTGCAGCAACTTATATTCCGCAGCATATATCCAAGATGTTCCAATATATATTCAGAATCATTGTAATCCTGTGGATTTTTTTCTGCAATGGTATAATATAAGAATTCTATAACGATTACCAACCACAGAAGTATGAAGCTGCTGCACATGGTGAAGAGTAAAATCATAGACTTCCTTCTGCTCTCCATCTCTAGGTCACTGCGATTCTCTCCCTTGCTCTGACGCCTCAGTCCCTTGCGGACTCGACTGGCCATTAAAATGTGCCTGACTGTCAGAGCATTTAACAACAGAATTAAAGCAAATGGGAGCAATGGGGTTGAAACCTTATCAATCCAGTGGAATCCCACCAATCCAGGCTCAGTCTAATAGTTTGGCTTTATAACACAGCCCCATGGTACATTGTCGATTATCTCTCAAGGTTCAAATATAAAGTAGAATGGGACACATTTAAAAAAGAGCAGAATGGAGGTTGTTGCGAGTACCACAGCCGCAGTTTTCTCGGTACAATATTTTGTTTTCAGCTTCTGGCAACAAATGGCCACATATCGATCAAAGGTGAAAGTGACGGTGAACCAGACTGAACAATCTGTTGCTCCACGTCTCAGGGCAGTGATAACACTACACACAGGGGTGGTGATGAGGAATGATCCTGGGAAATAAGAATAACTGATCCGATACAGTATTACCTCAGCGATAATGACCAGTAGATCCGCCACTGCCATGGCAACCAGGCAGCGAGTGGTGCAGGTGGAGAGGCCACACTTTCCCCGGGACAGGATCACAATCGCTCGTAAATTAACTGCAAGAGAGAGAGCAGGTAAAAGAGACTGGAAATTACTGATCAAACATTCTCTGTGTCTGACCCAGATAGTAACGGCAGGATTTTAGCACCACAAACAGGGGAACTGGGGGTAAAGACAGAAGTTAAAATTCAAAAATCTCAACCTTGACCCCAACGCATCTTCAAGCAGCCCACTTATAGTTTTAACAGAGTCAGGAAGGGGATGGGCAGACAACCACTCCAAGAAGGCGAGTTTGCAAATTTAAATATTTAAATAAGGACGGAAGACTTATAGGTGGAAAGTATAGGTAGTCTGATTATCAAGTTTGCAGACGACACTAAGATTGGTGGAGTAGCAGATAGTGAAGGGGGCTCTCAGAGAATGCAGCAGAATATAGATAGATTGGAGAGTTGGGCAGAGAAATGGCAGATGGAGTTCAATCAGGGCAAATGCGAGGTGATGCATTTTGGAAGAACCAATTCAAGACTGAACTATACAGTAAATGGAAAAGTCCTGGGGAAAATTGATGTCCAGAGAGATTTGGGTGTTCAGGTCCACTGTTCCCTGAAGGTGGCAACGCAGGTAAATAGAGTGGTCAAGAAGGCATACGGCATGCTCTCCTTCATCGGACGGGGTATTGAGTACAAGAGTTGGCAGGTCATGTTACAGTTGTATAGGACTTTGTTTCGGCCACATTTGGAATACTGCATGCAGTTCTGGTCGCCACATTACCAAAAGGATGTGGATGCTTTGGAGAGGGTGCAGAGGAGGTTCACCAGGATGTTGCCTGGTATGGAGGGCGCGAGCTATGAAGAGAGGTTGAGTAGATTAGGATTATTTTCATTAGAAAGGCGGAGGCTGAGGGGGGACCTGATTGAGGTGTACAAAATCATGAGAGGTATAGACAGGGTGGATAGCAAGAAGCTTTTTCCCTCCAGAGTGGGGGATTCAAATACTAGGGGTCACGAGTTCAAAGTGAGAGGGGAAATGTTTAGGGGGGATATGCGTGGAAGGTTCTTCACGCAGAGGGTGGTGGGTGCCTGGAACGCGTTGCCAGCGGAGGTGGTAGATGCGAACACGATAGCATCTTTTAAGATGTATCTAGACAGATACATGAATGGGCAGGAAGCAAAGAGATACAGACCCTTAGAAAATAGGCGACATGTTTAGGTAGAGGATCTGGATCGGCACAGGCTTGGAGGGCCGAAGGGCTTGTTCCTGTGCTGTAATTTTCTCTGTTCTCTTTGTTCTTTGATCCGGGAGTGGAGTCGACCTGTGGGGAGAACGCCAAGAGTGGAACTGATAAATTGAGCCCGAGGATCACGGCCCAGTCACTCACCTTCAGGGAGAGGAGAGGAGCGGACCTGTGGGGAGAATGCCGAGAGCAGAGCTGATAAATTGAACGGGAGGATTGGGCCCAGTCACTTACCTTCCTGGAGAGGAGCGGACCTGTGGGGAGAATGCCGAAAGCAGAGCTGATAAATTGACCCCGAGGATTGTGGCCCAGTCACTTATCTTCCGGGAGTGAAGCAGACCTGTGGGGAGAATACCGAGAATGGAGCCGATAAATTGAGCCCGAGGATCGCAGACCAGTCACCTACCTTCTGGGACCGGAGAGGCGTGGACCTGTCGCGAGAACACCGAGAGCAGAGCTGACACATTGAACCCGAGGATCGCGGCCCAATCACTTACCTTCTGGGAGTGGAGCGGAGAGCAATGCAGGCACAGGCAGAATTTCAAAAAAAAGTGAGTAGTGACATCACAGGAAACCTACAAGGTGATTGGTTGGTGAGTAACTGCTGTCAGGGAATAACTCGAAATAGCTGGGTAACTAACTATAAGTAAAGGGAAAGATTTACAGTTTTCAGTTCAATATAGTAGGGAGTTTTGTTTTATGGAATCAAGGTCCCAAGTGTAAATAATCTAATTTTGAGTAATTTGAGGGGAAAACTTAAGGGTACGTCATGGCAGGGCAGCTCGGCAGTGTGGAGTGCTCTTCCTGTGCAATGTGGGAAGTCAGGGTCCAGGGCGAACACGAGCGCAGGAAGTGTCTCCAGCTGCAACTACTCAAAATCCGCGTTTTGGATCTGGTGCTGCGGCTGGAGACATTGTGAAGCATCCGCGAGACTGAGATCATCGTGGATAGCACGTACAGGGAGGTCACACGGCAGGTAAAGACGGCTCAGCAGAAAATGAATGGATGACCACCAGGCAAAGTAGAAGAGCTGAGCAGGTAGTGAAGGAGTCCCCTGGGTCCATCTACCTCTCTAAACAGATTTTCTACTTTGAATACTGTTGGGGAGATAGCTTCTCAGGGCAATGCACCCAGAGCCAAATCTGTGGCATTGCGGGTCGGTCAGCAGCACAGGAGGGGAGGGAAAGGAGTGGAAGAGCTATCGTGATAGGGGATTCTATCATACGGGGTACAGATAGGCGTTCCTGTGGCCGCAAACGTGACTCCAGGATGGTATGTAGCCTCCCGGGTGCTAGGGTCAAGAACAAACAAAGAACAAAGAACAGTACAGCACAGGAACAGGCCATTCGGCCCTCCAAGCCTGCACCGATCTTGATGCCTGCCTACACTAACACCTTCTGCACTTCCGGGGCCCATATCCCTCTATTCCCTTGCTATTCATATATTTGTCAAGATGTCTCTTAAACGTCGCTATCGTACCTGCTTCCACCACCTCCCCTGGCAGCAAGTTCCAGGTAGTCACCACCATCTGTGTAAAATACTTGCCTCGCACATCCCCTCTAAACTTTGCCCCTCGCACCTTAAACCTATGTCCCGAGTAACCGACTCTTCCACCCTGGGAAAAAGCTTCTGACTATCCACTCTGTCCATGCCGCTCAAAACTTTGTAAACCTCTATCATGTCGCCCCTCCACCACTGCCGTTCCAGTGAAAACAATCTGAGTTTTTCCAACCTCTCCTCATAGCTAATGCCCTCCAGACCAGGCAACAACCCGGTAAACCCCCTTTGTACCCTCTCCAAAGCCTCCACGTCCTTCTGGTAGTGTGGTGACCAGAATTGCACGCAATAGTCTCAGTGTGGACTAACTAAGGTTCTGTACAGCTGCAACATGACTTGCCAATTTTTATACTCTGTGCCCCGACCAATGAAGGCAAGCATGCCATATCCCTTCTTGACTACCTTATCCATCTGCGTTGCCACTTTCAGTGACCTGTGGACCAATGCCCATATCCCTCTGCCTGTCAATACTCCTAAGGGTTCTGCCATTTACTGCATAACACCCACCTGCATTCGACCTTCCAAAATGCATTACCTCACATTTGTCAGGATTAAACTTCATCTGCCATTTCTCCGCCCAAGTCTCCAACCGATCTATATCCTGCTGTATCCTCTGACAATCCTAATCACTATCCGCAACTAAACCAACCTTTGAATACTGCTGGGGAGATAGCTTCTCAGGGCAATGCACCCAGAGCCAAACTTTGAGTCGTCCGCAAACTTACTAATCAGACCAGCTACATTTTCCTCCAAATCATTGATATATACTGCAAACAGCAAAGGTCCCAGCACTGATCCCTGCGGAACACCATGAGTCACATCCCTCCATTCAGAATAACACCCATCCAGAGATACCTTCTGTCTTCTATGACTGAGCCAGTTCTGTACCCATCTTGCCAGCTCACCTCTGATCCCGTGTGACTTCACCTTTTGTACCAATCTGTAAAGTGGGACCTTGTCAAAGGCTTTACTAAAGTCCATATAGATAACATCCACTGTTCTTCCTTCATCAATCATCTTCGTCACTTCCTCAAAAAACTCAATCAAATTAGCAAGACACGACCTCCCCTTCACAGAACCATGCCGTCTCTCGCTAATAAGTTCGTTTGTTTCCAAATGGGAGTAAATCCTGTCCCGCATAATCCTCTCTAATCGTTTCCCTACCACTGACGTAAGGCTTTCCGGCCTATAATTTCCTGGATTATCCTTGCCACCCTTCTTAAACAAAGGCACAACATTGGCTATTCTCCAGTCCTCTGGGACCTCACCTGTAGCCAATGATGATGCAAAGTTTTCTGTCAAGGCCCCAACAATTTCTTCCCTTACCTCCTTCAGTATTCTGGGGTAGATCCCATCAGGCCCTGGGGACGTATCTACCTTAATGCTTTGAAAGACACCCGATACCTCCTCCTTTTTGATAGTGAGATGACTGAGACTATCTGCACTCCCTTCCCTCAGCTCATCATCCACCAAGTCCTTCTCCTTGGTGAATACTGCTGCAAAGTACTCATTCAGCACCTCACCCATTTCCTCTGGCTCCACACATAGATTCCCATCTCTGCCCTTGAGTGGGCCAACCCTTTCCCTGGTTACCCTCTTGCTCTTTATGTATGTATAAAAAGCCTTGGGATTTTCCTTAATCCTGTTTGCCAATGACTTTTCATGACCCCTTTTAGCCCTCCTAACTCCTTGCTTAAGTTCCTTCCTACTGTCTTTATATTCCTCAAGTGCTTCATCCGTGCCCAGCCTTCCAGCCCTTACAAATGCTTCCTTTTTCTTTTTGACGAGGCTCACAATATCCCGTGTTATCCAAGCTTCCCAAAACTTGCCAAACATGTCTTTCTTCCTCACAGGAACATGCTGGTCTTGGATTCTCATCAGCTAACGTTTGAAAGACTCCCGCATGTCAGATGTTGATTTACCCTCAAACAGCCGCCCCCAATCTAAATTCTTTAGTTCCTGCCTAATATTGTTATAATTAGCCTTTCCCCAATTTAGCACCTTCACCCGAGGACTACTCTTATCCTGATCCACAAGTACCTTTAAACTTATGGAATTATGGTCACTGCTCCCGTAATGCTCCCCACCTGGCCAATCTCATTCCCCAATACCAGGTCCAGAATGGCCCCATCCCAAGTTGGACTATCTACATACTGTTTCAAGAGGCCCTCCTGGATGCTCCTCCCAAATGCTGGCCCATCCAAACCCCTTGCGCTAAGTGAGTCCCAGTCAATATTGGGGAAGGTAAAATCACCCACCACCACAACCTTGTTACCTTTACATGGCAAAGATGTCATGGAGCAGCAGCAGGATATTCCGAAGGGAGAGGTCTTGGTACACATTGATACCAATGACATGGATAGAAAGAGGGATGATGACCTGCAACAAGAATTTAAGCAGCTAGGTCTTCTTCTTCTTTGACCTACTTATCTCGAGAGACAATGGATAAGCACCTGGAGGTGGTCAGTGGTGTGTGGAGCAGCGCCTGGAGTGGCTATAAAGGCCAATTCTGGAGCGACAGGCTTTTCCACGGGTAATGCAGAAACATTTGTTTGTTGGGGCTGTTGCACAGTTGGCTCTCCCCTTGCGCTTCTGTCTCTTTTCCTGCCAACTGCGAAGTCTCTTCGACTCACCACACTTTATCCCCGCCTTTATGGCTGCCCACCAGCTCTGGCGAACCCTGGGAACTGACTCCCACGACTTGTGATCAATGTCACAGGACTTCATGTCGCGTTTGCAGACTCTTTATAGCGGAGACATGGACGGCCAGTGGGTCTGATACCAATGGCGAGCTCGCTGTACAATGTGTCTTTGGGGATCCTGCCATCTTCCATGCGGCTCACATGGCCAAGCCATCTCAAGCGCCGCTGACTCAGTCGTGTGTATAAGCTGGGGATGTTGGCCGTCTCGAGGACTTCTGTGTTGGAGATACGGTCCTGCCACCTGATGCCAAGTATTCTCCGGAGGCAGCGAAGATGGAATGAATTGAGACGTCGCTCTTGGCTGACATACGTTATCCAGTACTAGCTGCCAGAGAGCAAGGTACTGAGGGCACAGACTTGATGGACTCGGACTTTTCTGTTCCCTGTCAGTGCACCATTTTCCCACACTCTCTTGGCCAGTCTGTACATAACAGTGGAAGTCTTTCCCATGCGCTTGTTGATTTCAGCAACGAGAGACAGGTTACTGGTGATAGTCGAGCCTAGGTAGGTGAACTCTTGAATCACTTCCAGAGCATGGTCGCCAATATTGATGGATGGAGCATTTCTGACGTGCTGTCGCATGATGTTCGTTTTCTTGAGGCTGATGGTTAGGCCAAATTCGTTGCAGGCAGCCGCAAACCTGTGGATGCGACTCTGCAGATTGTCTTGAGTGTGAGATGTTAAAGCAGCATCGTCAGCAAAGAGGATTTCCCTGATGAGGACTTTCCATACTTTGGACTTCACTCTTAGACGGGCAAGGTTGAACAACC
The DNA here is from genome assembly GCF_036365525.1 of Heterodontus francisci. Classification (NCBI taxonomy): domain Eukaryota; kingdom Metazoa; phylum Chordata; class Chondrichthyes; order Heterodontiformes; family Heterodontidae; genus Heterodontus; species Heterodontus francisci. Next base: position 242,436 of record NW_027140964.1, read on the forward strand.
TGCCATCTGATCTTGTGTGGAGGAAAATTCCTTCTTCAGAAGACTTGAACGCATGTCAGAGCAGCAGTGAGAAGAAAATCCTAAAAAGTGTGGGTCCGAGAACAGCCCTGTTTCACGTCACTCAGGATAGGAAAGAGGTCTGATGAGGTGCCACTATGTTGAATTGTGCCTTTCGTATTGTCATGGAATGAGGTGATGATCCTTCGTAGCTTTGGTGGACATCCAATCTTTTCTAGTAGTCTGAAGAGACCACGTCTGCTGACGAGGTCAAAGGCTTTGGTGAGATTAATGAAAGCAAAGTTGAAGGGCTTCTGTTGTTCGTGGCATTTCTCCTGTATCTGACGAAGGGAGAACAGCATGTCGATGGTCGATCTCTCTGTTCGAAAGCCACATTGTGCCTCAGGGTAGACACGCTCGGCCAGCTTCTGGAGCCTGTTTAAAGCGACTCGAGCTAAGACTTTCCCCACTATGCTGAGTAGGGACATTCCACAGTAGTTGTTGCAGTCACCACGGTCACCATGTTTTTATAGAGGGTGTTGATATTGACATCGCGCATGTCCTGAGGTACTGCTCCCTCGTCCCAGCATTGGTAAAGCAATTCATGTAGTACTGAAAGTATAGCAGGCTTGGCACTCTTGATTATTTCAGGGGTAATGCTGTCCTTCCCAGGGGCTTTTCCGCTGGCAAGAGAATCAATGGCATCACTGAGTTCCGATTTTGTTGGCTGTACGTCCAGCTCATCCATGACAGGTAGAGGCTGGGCTGCATTGAGGTCTCAGTGACAACATTCTCCCTGGAGTACAGTTCTAGGTAGTGCTCAACCCAGCGGTCCATTTGCTTGCGTTGGTCAGTGATTATGTCCCCTGATTTAGATTTGAGTGGGGCGATCTTCTTGAAGGCTCTCTTAATGCCATCAGATATTCCTCTGATGTTTCTGGTGTCTGAGGCCAACTGAATATGACTGCACAGGTGTTGCCAAAAGTAATTTGCGCAGCGCCTGGCTGTTCTTTGTGCAGTGCTTCTGGCTGCTTTCAGTGCTATGGATATTAACTGGCTGGGGGCTTTCTTGTAGTTCAACAGTGCGGTGTACTTCGAAGCTATGACAGGTTCCAGCTCTTCAGTATGAGATTGAAACCAGTCTGCATTCCTTTTCGCACGTTTGCCGTAGGTGGTCAAAGCAAACTCATTGATAATGTCTCTGTTGTGGGCCCACTTTGTCTTTGCATCCCCTGTGGGGGTGTTTTGAAGGGCTGTTACAAGTGAATTTTGAAATTTTTCTAACAGCATGGATGAGAAATTCTGCTTGTGTTGATGCGCGGGTAGCCCTTCTGCTTGGAATGATGCAACTTCTTTGGTCTGAGTGAGGGATGAGGTCCGGCAACAAGAATTTAGGGAGCTCGGTAGCAGATTAAAAAGCAGGACCTCAAAGGTTGTAATCTCTGGATTACTCCCAGTGCCACGTGCGTGTGAGTATAGGAATAGGAGGATAGAGCAGATGAATGCGTAGCGGAGGAGATGGTGCAAGAGGGAGGGCTTACATTTCTTGGATCACTGGGCCAGTTTCTGGCAAAGGTGGGACCTGTACAAGTTGTACGGGTTGCACCTAAACTGGAATGGGACCAACATCCTTGCTGGGATGTTTGCTAGTGCTGTTGGCGGGTGTTGAAAATAATTTGGCAAATGGATGGGATACAGATTGGTTGTACAGTAGGGGTTGATGCACAGTCAAATATAGAAGAGAAACTGAGTCAGCCTAGAAGGAAGAGCAAACATAGACCTGTTGAGGCACAAGTGAAAATTGCAAGGCTGGATTGCATCTATTTTAATGCAAGGAGACTGACTAGGAAGGCAGATGAATTGAGGGCATTGATTAGCACATGGGATTATGACATTACTGCAATCACAGAGACATGGTTGAGGGAGGGGCTGGACTGGCAGCTAAATATAACAGGAATTCGAATCTTCAGGCATGATAGGGGAGGGGGTAAGAGAGGAGGTGGCATTGCACTGTTGATTAAGGAGTCAATTACTGCAGTAAGGAGCGATAATATCTCAGAAGATCAGCGAGGGGGATTGTGAAATACTTGAACATATCAGCATTGAAAGGGAGGAAGTATTAGCTGTTTTAGCGGGCTTAAAAGTGGATAAATCCCCATGCTCAGATGAGATGTATCCCAGGCTGTTATGTGAGGCAACAGAGGAGATAGCAGGGGCTCTGACACAAATTTTCAAATCCTCTCTGACCACCGGTCAGGTAACAGAGGACCAGAGGACAACGGATATGATGCCATCATTCATGAAGGGTAGCAGAGATAAACCAGGCAATTACAGGCCAGTGAGTCTAACATCAGAGGTTGGGAAAATATTGGGAAAAATCCTGAATGTCAGAATTAATCTCCACTTGGAGAGGCAGGGATTAATCAGGGATAGTCAGCATGGCTTTGTCAGGGGGAGATCGTGTCTAACTGACTTGATTGAATTTCTCGAGGCGGTGACAAGATGTGTAGATGAGGTAAATAAGTTGATGCAGTCTACATGGACTTCAATAAGGCTTTTGATAAGGTCCCGTATGGAAGATTGTTTTTTTATGTATTCATTCATGGGATGTGGGCGTCGCTGGTTAGGCCAGCATTTATTTCCCATCCCTAATTGCCCTTGAGAAGGTGGTGGTGAGCTGCCTTCTTGAACCGCTGAAGTCCATTTGGGGTAGGTATACCCACAGTGCTGTTAGGAAGGGAGTTCCAGGATTTTAACCCAGCGACAGTGAAGGAACAGCGATATAGTTCCAAGTCAGGATGTTGCGTGACTTAGAGGGGAGCTTGCAGGTGGTGGTGTTCCCATGCATTTGCTGCCCTTGTCTTTCCAGTTGGTGGAGGTCGTGGGTTTGGAAGGTGCTGTCTAAGAAGCCTTGGTGCATTGCTGCAGTGCATCTTGTGTATTGAACACACTGCTGCCACTGTACATCGGTGGTGGAGGGAGTGGATGTTTAGAAGGTAAGAGCCCATGGGATCCAGGGCAATTTGGCAAAGTGGATCCAAAATTGGCTTAGTGGCAGGAGGCAGAGGGTGATGGTCAAAGGTTGTTTTTGCGAGTGGACGCCCGTGACCAGTCGTGCACCACTGGGATCGGTGCTGGGACCCTTGCTGCTTGTAGTGTACATTAATGATTTACAGGTGAATATTGGTGATTTGATCAGTAAGTTCACAGATAACACGAAAATTGGTGGTGTCATAAATTGTGAGGATGAATCCCTTTGTTTCCAGGACGATATAGATAGGCTGGTGAATGGGAGGAGCAGTGGCAAATGGAATGTAATCCTGAGATGTGTGAGGTGATGCATTTTGGGAGGACTAACAAGGCAATGGAATATACAATGGATGGTCGGACCCTAGGAAGTACAGAGGGTCAGAGGGAGCTTGGTGTACTGGTCCATAGATCACTGAAGGCAGCAGCACAGGTAGATAAGGTGGTTAGGAAGGCATATGGGATACTTGCCTCTATTAGTCGAGGCATAGAATATAAGAGCAGGAAGGTTATGATGGAGCTGCATAAAACGCCAGTTAGGCCACAGCTGGAATACTGTATACAGTTCTGAACACCACACTGTAGGAAGGGTGATTACACTGGAGAGTGTGCAGAGAAGATTCACCAGCATGTTGCCTGGGCTGGAGCATTTCATCTATGAAGAGCGACTGAAAAGGTTAGGGTTGTTTTCCTTAGAGCAGAGAAGGCTGAGGGGGGACCTTATTGAGGTATACCAAATTATGAGGGGCATTGATAGGATAGATAGGAAGAAACATTTTCCCTCAACAGAGGGATCAATAACCAGGGGGCATAGATTTAAAGTAAGAGGCAGGAGGTTTAGTGGGGATTTGAGGAAAAAAATCACTCAGAGGGTGGTTGGAATCTGGAACGCACTGCCTGAAGAGGTGGTAGGGGCAGCAACCCTCACAGCATTTAAGAAGTATTTAGATGAACACTTGAAACGCCATAGCATACAAGGCCAAGTGCTGGAAAATGGGATGAGAGAAGTTAGATGCTTGATGGCCGGCACAGACACGATGGGCCGAAGGGCCCGTTTCTGTACTGTATAACTCTATGACTCTGTATTCTTTTGTCTTACAGGTTTGACTCTTGCCGGCCGGATTTCCCCACTAGATCCCCAGCAATATACAAAGACACCTGGGATTGGTGATTGGATAAGTCAACATTGTCCCAGAATTGAAACACCCCTGCATCAGTTACTCTGGGACTGAACAATGTCCATTCCGGCTTGGATGATCCTCAGCATCAGATAACTCCCCAGGATTGGACACCCCCAGGATCAGCCCACCCTGGACCCAAACCCATTCCATGATCAGAGTTCTCCCAGACTCAGACCACGTTCCAGAATAGGAGACCCCTTGTTGGCGTTGGGAATCAACAGCTCAGTGATCAGAGATGTCAACAGTCTCTTCCACTTCGTAATTGATGATTGGATACCCGCCCACCCTCCGATATCAGACAGACCCCCTCCCTCCCAATACCCCGGATTCATGGTTTCGATTTCCTTGGTCCGGAGGCCTGTTATAGATTCCTCCCTGTCCGACAGGAAGCCAGGCCTATCAAGTAGCATGAAATAAGTGCGCAGAACCTGTCAAGGATAAACGAGGCAGTCTGTGGAGTTGAAACGCTGAAACTTCGCCCACCACCTATGTGGCTCACCACTGTTAATATTCAGACCTAATCACTGGAGTTAAAAGTACTGAAACTGCTATAAATCTGGGAAAAATAAAAGAGATTGCTGAAAGCACTCAGCAGGTCAGACAGCAACTGCAGAGAGACGTAATTAATATTCCAGACTGATAGCCTTTCATCAGAACCATTAGGTTTCTGAGATTAACAGTTTTAAAGCAATGATAGCACCTATGAAATGTGGGGTATAGGGGTAGGAACGAAAAAAGAGGAATGTCTGTGATCGAGTGAAGGGCAGGAATGATTCAATGACAAAAAATATGATGGTGCAAGGCGAATGAGGCTATTAAATATGCAGATGATGGGTCTAAAGGGCTTGTAAATGGTTACAGCAGAATAACAGATGAGGAGCGGAGCATAGAACATCTGACAAAGTAGTGAAGGCTCCAGTGGCCAGAAAAAGTGATGGAGAATTGTCGGTAGACCCCCGGGGTGTGGACCAGCCTGCTGGCTGTATACAAATAGTGAATCCCCCACCCCAAGCACCAGCCCACTCCCTCTCCACTCCCAGAAACTCTCGTGTGAACATCTTATATTACTGGCAGAGGTCATCCGAGAAAGTGGGAACAATAATGGCTATAATATGAAATTTATCACCTCAGCGTTGATTTGAGAAGTAATAAAATGTATAATGGAAAAAAAATCTGGTGCTGTTCCTCATTGAGTTTCAGTGGAAAAGTACAGGAGGTCGAGGATGGAGAGGTCAGAGTGGGAAGTCGAATTAAAATGACACGTGCTGGGAAGCTCAGCATCAAGCTTGCAGTCTGAACAGAGGAGTGCATCATAGTGATCACCCAATCTGCATTTACTGCTCTCCCAATGTCCCGGGGACTCCATCGTGAACAGCGAATACTGTTAATAAATTGTAAGAGGTACAAGCAAATCCCGTTTCACCTGAAAGGAATATCTGGGACCTTGGATAGTGGAAGAGAGGATGTGAAAGGGCAGTTGTTGCATCTCCCGCACTTGCATGAATTGGTGCTCCAGGGAAGCGAGCATATGCTGAGGTCAATTGAGCAGTGGAATAGCGTTTCACTCTGAGCGGCAGGACGGGAGGGGAGCATAATATATGTTTGGTGTTATAATTAGCTTGATATGGAAGAAATGTTGGAGGATGATGCATTGAATGCGGTGGTGAGTGAGGTGGAAGGAGAAGACAAGGCGAGACTTCTCGTGGTTCTGGCTGTGAGGAGAAGGGGTGAAGGCAGTAACGTGGGAAATGGGATGAACAAGGTCCAGGGCCCTTTTTACCACATGGAGGGAAATCTTCAGCTGAGGAATAATGAAGACATTTCAGCAGTACGGTCTGGAAGGCAGCATTGTCAGAACAGATAGAAAGGCAGAGGAGAAAGTGGGAGAATGAAACAGAGTCTTCCAGAAGCGGAGTAGGAGGAAGTATAATCAAGGTAGTTGTGGATGACGGTGAGACTATGTTCGCTTTTGGTGGACAGACAATCCCCTGAAACGGTGATAAAGAAGTTGAGGAAGGGAAGGGAAGTGTCAGAGACGGACCATATGAAGCTGAGGGAGGGTTGGAAATTAGAAACAAAGTTGATGAAATGTTTCAGTTCAAGCCAATGGAAGAAAATGATACCAGCACAGTCATCAAAGTATTGGAAAAATATATGTGAAGCAGATCACCTGAGTAAGATGAGAACAACGAATGGTCCCAACTTGCTACACAAAGGCAGCATAGCTAAGACCCATACAGCTCCCTTGGCGACACAATTTGACTGCAGAATATACAAGTGTTCACACCTAAGAATCCACACACCTATATTTTACAACGGGGTCCCTGCACTGGGCCAAGGATCAACAACCTGCGAGTGTTTTCATTCTGAGCCCAGAGCCATTGAACGGGAGAGCAGTTCCAATGGAAATGGTGAGGCAATGAAACAAAATGAATCAATTCCAATCGGGTCCTTGGAATGCACTGGAGGTGGAGATACTGGAGGTGACCTAGCCAGGAAATTGTCTCATGTTGTCTATCAGACAAGATCCAATCCACTATGAGTTTATGGACAGATCGTATTTAACAGACTTTGGAGCAAAGAGGGGCATACTGACATGGTCAGAAATGTAAATTGAATTCCGGAGCAGAGCTCCAAGCTTAGAAGGAAGGACGTCTCGGGTGGTGTGGACAGTCTGCGCAGAATGAAACAGTGGATGATGATTCAGAGCCTGAAGAAGGGGCAGAGAGATCACTGAGAGCAGGAACTAAACTGTCAAATAATAATGAGTAATTCAACAGAAAATGTTTAAGACATTTAAGGTAGAAAGCGGAGATATGTTAGAAAGTCATCAAAGAAAGGGTAAATTCTCTGGTTAGCATGGATTGCATGCACACATTCTAAAAAAAAACAGAAAGGCTAGCAGAGGCACGATTATCTGTTAAACAATATTCATCAGAATAGGGAATAGCGCCGTACGATTGATTGACTGCTAATACGATTCTTGTACTGAAAACTGAATATAGACAAAGTCCAAAGACCTATAGACCCGTTAGCATAACGTCAGTGGTAGGACAAGTAATTAAATCCTCATTCAAAGTTGTAACTGAAATCATATTGAAACACACAATATAATAAAGTAGTCAGCACAAATTCTAAAAAAAAAACATGCTTGACCAACCTTTTTGAATTCTTTGACTCATATCAGAAAGAGTAGATAAGACTAATGTCGTAGGTGTAATATTCACTGAATTTCTAAAGGCCTTCGATCAGTACCACAAAGCAGACACATGACTAATCTCACAGCAAGTGGAGTTAGGGGACATGCAACAGAATGGAGAGCAAGCTGCCTACGAAAACAGAAAACAGGGAGGATGGGTTTAAGGCATTTCCTCACATTAGGGGAAGGTGGGAAAAGGTGTTCCACAAGGATCAGCGTTGGGAACACTGTCGTTCACCATTTGCACAAAAATATGGACTCGGGAAGCGGAAGCACAATTTCAAAATTTGCAGCGAAATCCAAATTGAGCGTTCAGTTAATACAAAGAAAGAATATGGCATAATGCCTGAAGATATTATTGATAATAATTAATAAACTTGCATAATAGGCATTAAAATGCCAAATTAAGTTCAGTACAGCTTAGTTTTGAGGCTCTGAATTTTGGTTGGAAGAAGAAGCTTCCCAAATAATCCTTGGAAAATAAGTGACCGAATAAGGTAGGGGGAGAACAAGGGTACACAGGGACAGATTCACAAATCATTTAAAGTAGCCACGCAGGTGAACAGGGTCATAAAAATGCAAACAAAGCATGGAGATCATATCTAGAAGAATGGAATTGAAAAAGCAAAGTGATGATTATCTACCACATTGATTCTACAACACTTAGCGTAATGTTATAAAAACAAGAAATGCTGGAAATACTCAGCATGTCTGGCAGCATCTGTGGAGAGAGAAACAGAGTTAATGTTTCTAGTCAGTGACCCTTCATCAAAACTGGCAGATAAAAGAAATGTAAAAGATTTCAAGCAAGTAAAGCGGGGACGGGGCATGAGAAAACAAAAGAGAAGGTGTTGAAAGGACAAGGTCACAGAAAATAATTGACCAGAAGGCATGGCGCAAAGGCAAACAATATGTTAATGGAGTGATGAAAGACACCATTCTCTTTTTTATTTGTGGCGTTTATTTTATTTTAGTTTGTTCAGTTTGTTTCTACTGTGTCTAACCGCTGTGTTATTTATTCATGTTTGTGCTTATGGCTGTTCAGTTTTCAGTCTGTTAACCCCCTATCTGAACTCACGCTTTGTCTTTCAGCACACCATTAACATATTGATTGCCTTTTCTCCATGACCTTCTGGTCAGTTATTCTCTGTGACCTTCTCTTTTGTTATCTCTTGCCCCATCCCCGCTTTGCTTGCTTAAAATATTTTACATTTCTTATATTTGTCAGTTCTGTAGAAGGGTCACTGACTTGAAACGTTAACTCGGATTCCTCATCCGCAAATGCTGTCAGACATGCTGAGGATTTCAACGTTTCTTGTTTTCATTTCAGATTTCCAGCATCACAGTATTTTGCTTTTAACTTAGCGTACTGTGTACAGTTGCAGTCGTCATATTGCAAAGAAGATATTGGTGCAATTGAGACGATACAATTATTTTAACCAGGATGATACCAGAACTGAGAGAAGTTCTCTATGTATTTTATCGCTAATCGTTAACTAATTTTATTATTTACCTCATTCTGATCTCAATTATGAAAACCCGAAATACATGTTCCTGAGTTATAACTGTCGCTGCTTGTAGGAGCACATGGAACTGAGCTAAGGACGGAGATTGTTACAGGTTACATGTGTAAAGATTCTGAATCATAGATCGGAATTGCTCTGTCAAACATTTATCAGTTACAGAAGTGAATGATTCAATTATCACAGCCCGATATTCATCCAGTGTAATAGGTAAAAACATTCAGCACTCGTGATCAGCAGATTCTCAGGAACATATCGGGGAACAGGACTATTCAGCAGTAAAATAAAGAAAGTGTTGACAATAAGTATAGCGATGGTAATAAAAATACATTACCCTGATGATTTCAATAACAGAGCTGTCCTGCCGTCAGTAAATCGTAAAACCTGGTTTCTGTTGAAGCAGGTCAGTTGGAAACAGAGCAAGATAAATACAATTCAATTTATGCACTCAGTGCCAATCAGCAGCAAATATGCAATCAATTGCATGTGTGAAACAATGACACAGCTCAATGGAATGGAGAGGTCAGTCACCTGAAACAACGATTTCAAAATAGAACCAGAATGGATAACTGTACTCGGTAAAAAAAGAAAAAAAACTACACTGACAGGTATCTCCCAATAATACAAGGTCACTGGGATTCCGTGTTCCTCCTGGGTAGTGACCCACACTCAGTGGTTTTATAGAATTTAGAACATTACAGCGCAGTACAGGCCCTTCGGCATTCGATGTTGCGCCGACCTGTGAAACCATCTGACCTACACTATTCCATTTTCATCCATATGTCTATCCAATGACCACTTAAATGCCCTTAAAGTTGGCGAGTCTACTACTGTTGTAGGCAGGGCGTTCCACGCCCCTACTAGTCTCTGAGTAAAGAAACTACCTCTGACATCTGTCCTATATCTATCACCCCTCAACCTAAAGCTATGTCCCCTCGTGTTTGCCATCACCATCCGAGGAAAAAGACTCTCACTATCCACCCTATCTGACCCTCTGATTATCTTATATGTCTCTATTAAGTCACCTCTCCTCCTCCTTCTCTCCAACGAAAACAACCTCAAGTCCCTCAGACTTTCCTCGTAAGACCTTCCCTCCATACTAGGCAACATCCTAGTAAATCTCCTCTGCACCCTTTCCAAAGCTTCCACATCCTTCCTATAATGCGCTGACCAGAACTGCACACAATACTCCAGGTGCGGTCTCACCAGAGTTTTGTACAGCTGCAGCATGACCTCGTGGCTCCGAAACTCGACCCCCCTACTAATAAAAGCTAACACACCATATTCCTTCTTAACAGCCCTATTAACCTGGGTAGCAACTTTCAGGGATTTATGTACCTGGACACCAAGATCTCTCTGTTCATCTACACTACCAAGAATCTTCACATTAGCCCAGTACTCTGCATTCCTGTTACTCCTTCCAAAGTGAATCACCTCACACTTTTCCGCATGAAACTCCATTTGCCATCACTCAGCCCAGCTCTGCAGCCTATCTATGCCCCTCTGTACCTTACAACATCCTTCGGCTCCATCCACAAGTCCACCGAACTTCGTGTCATCCGCAGATTTACTAACCCACCCTTCTACACCCTCTTCCAGGTCATTTATAAAAATGACAAACAGCAGTGGCCCCAAAACAGATCCTTGCGGTACACCACTAGTAGCTAAACTCCAGGATGAACATTTGCCATCAACCACCACCTTCTTTCAGCTGGCCAATTTCTGATCCAAAGCTCTAAATCACCTTCAACCCCATACTTCCGTATTTTCTGCAATAGCCTACCGTGGGAAAACTTATCAAAAGCCTTACTGAAATCCATATACACCACATCCACTGCTTTACCCTCATCCACCTGTTTGGTCACCTTCTCGAAAAACTCAATAAGGTTTGTGAGCCACGATCTGCCCTTCACAAAACCGTGCTGACTATCGCAAATGAACTTATTCTTTTCAAGATGATTATAAATCATGCCTCTTATAAACTTTTCCAACATTTTACCCACAACCGAAGTAAGGCTCACAGGTCTATAATTACCAGGGCTGTCTCTACACGCCTTCTTGAACAAGGGGACAACATTTGCTATCCTCCAGTCTTCCGGCACTATTCCTGTCGACAATGACGACATAAAGATCAAGGACAAAGGCTGTGCAATCTCCTCCCTGGCTTCTCAGAGAATCCTAGGATAAATCCCATCTGGCCCAGGGGACTTATCTATTTTCACACTTTCCAAAATTGCTAATACCTCCTCCTTGTGAACCTCAATCCCATCTAGCCAGTAGTCTGAATATCAGTATTCTCCCCGACAACATTTTCTTTCTCTACTGTAAATACTGACGTAAAATATTCATTTAACGCATCCCCTATCTCCTCTGATTCCACACACAACTTCCCACTACTATCCTTGATTGGCCCTAATCTAACTATAGTCATTCTTTTATTCCTGATATACCGATAGAAAGTTTTAGTGTTTTCCTTGATCCAATCCGCCAATGACTTCTCGTGTCCTCTCCTTGCTCTTCTTAGCTCTCCCTTTAGATCATTCCTGGCTAGCTTGCAACTCTCAAGCGCCCTACCTGAGCCTTCACGTCACATCCTAACATAAGCCTTCTTCTTCCTCTTGACAAGCGCTTCAACTTCTTCAGTAAACCACGGCTCCCTCGCTCGACAACTTCCTCCCTGTCTGACAGGTACATACTTATCAAGAACACTCAGTAGCTGCTCCTTGTAAAAGCTCCCCATTTCGATTGTGCCCATCCCCTGCAGTTTCCTTCCCCATCCTCTGCATCCTAAATCTTGCCTAATCGCATCATAATTTCCTTTCCCCCAGCTATAATTCTTGCCCTGCAGTATATACCTGTCCCTGCCCATCGCTATGGTGAACCTAACCGAATTGTGATCACTATCACCAAAGTGCTCACCTACATCTAAATCTAACACCTGGCCGGGTTCATTACCCAGTACCAAATCCAATGTGGCATCGCCCCTGGTTGGCCTGTCTACATATTGTGTCAGAAAACCCTCCTGCACACACTGGACAAAAACTGACCCATCTAAAGTACTCGAACTATAGTATTTCCAGTCAATATTTGGAAAGTTAAAGTCCCCCATAACAACTACCCTGTTACTCTCGCCCCTGTCGAGAATCATCTTCGCTATCCTTTCCTCCACATCTCCGGAACTATTCGGAGGTCCATAGAAGACTCCCAACAGGGTAACCTCTCCTCTCCTGTTTCTAAACTCGTCCCATACTACCTCAGAAGACGAGTCCTCAAACGTCCTTTCTGCCGCTGTAATCCTCTCCTTGATTAACAATGCCACATCCCCCCCCCCCCTCTTTTACCATCTTCTCTGTTCTTACTGAAACATCTAAATCCCGGAACCTGCAACATCCATTCCTGCCCCTGCTCTTCCCATGTCTCCGAAATGGCCACTACATCGAGATCCCAGGTACCAACCCATGCTGCAAGCTAACCTACCTTATTCCGGATGCTCCTGGCATTGAAGTAGACACACTTTAAACCAAGTTCTTGCTTGCCAGTGCCCTCTTGCGTCCTTGTAACCTTGTCCCTGACCTCACTACTCTCAACATCCTGTACACTGGAACTACAATTTAGGTTCCCATTCCCCTGCTGAATTAGTTTAAACCCAGGATATTGGTACCCCTCTGGTTCAGGTTTAAACAACAACAACAACATTAATTATTTATTAGAAAGGAAATAATAAGTCTTAACCACTCACAAGATAAATCTAAATATGCAAAAAAAGACCCTTCTTATTTCCTTAACCTTCGTGCACAAGACATACATTCGAAAGGAATAACCATTAACCGGGGGAAAGGATTTTTAGTTTACAGCTGTTCCTTAGGAATAAAATGGAAAACATAAAAAGATTGAGTTTATCACGTTCTGGTAGGATATTTTCAGTACAGTGAGGTGTCTCTCCAGCCGAGGTTGCACGAATAATCTGTGATGGCAGTTCAAGACAGTTTGTCTCAAGCAGAAGTCACACAGGTCTTTCAGTGAAGGTATAACAACAGGTCTGCTTGGGTTTCGAAGCAGCAGTCTAGCAGCAGAAGATTTCTTGACATTTCAAGGTCTCCAAAAATATAGGATGCAACAAGAACAACTCCACTCTTGAGGAAGGGTTTCTTCAGAGACCGGAGGCAACAAGAATTTGCCACCTTTCACATCCAGAGTTGATTCTCAAGAGATGTATGAATCATTTAGAGAGAGAGGTAACATTTCTCTGGTTCTTCCTCTCTTGATCCGTGCAAGTCAAAGTAAATATTTCAAATGCCGGCTGTTTTTCCAACTCACTGGCTTTTTAAAGTGGCCAAAGTAAAAAAAAAACTTTCCTGAACATGGTCACATGTCCAGACACATAGTCTACCCCTGTCACTCAAAAGAGCTGCTCTGAGGAAGGTCAAACCCCTGAGGTGTCCTTGAAATTGTTTCCTTTCCTGTCCTTGAACAATTTCAGCTTTCTTTCAAAGCACCCATAAAGTTCAGCTTTCAAAACATTTCAAAGCTTTTAACCATTTGTAGGTGTGTTCCACTGAGCAGAAATCCTGTTCTCAATAGTTTATGAAACACACAGAATTCTAAGCTCTATTTCAGGTATGTAACTTGTGTCTTCTACTGTGACAGTAGTCATGACATATTTCTTCAAAGTCTCTTCCATTTCTTAATTCCCACAGTAATTTATCTTGACTCTGTCTCTCGGGGACCATGTTTACTTTAGCTATTCTCCTCCTTTTAATATACCGGTAAAAATTCTTACAATCTGTTATGGTGCTTCTGACTAGTTTACTCTCTTATTCTACTTTTTCCCCTTTTGATCAAGGCTTCACCATAAAATAAAAACAAAATACTGCAGATGCTTGAAATCTGAAATAAAAGCATAACGTGCTGGAAGCACACAGCAGGTCTGGCAGCATCTGTGGAAAGAGAAATAGATTTAAAGTTCATGTCTGCTATCTTACATCCGAACTGGCAAAGGTTAGAAATGTCATAGGCTTTGAGCAAGATAAAGGAGGAATATAGGAAATCCGAGCAGTAATAGGCCATTCGGCCTCTCGAGCCTGCTCTGCCATTCAACACGATCATGGCTGATCTTCCACCTCAACCGGTGAGCCTGATGTCAGTGGTCGGGAAGCTGCTGGAGAAGATACTGAGGGATAGGATCTATTCCCATTTGGAAGAAAATGGGCTTATCAGTGATAGGCAACATGGTTTTGTGCAGGGAAGGTCATGTCTTACCAACTTAATAGAATTCTTTGAGGAAGTGACAAAGTTGATTGATGAGGGAAGGGCTGTAGATGTCATATACATGGACTTCAGTAAGGCGTTTGATAAGGTTCCCCATGGCAGGCTGATGGAGAAAGTGAAGGCGCATGGGGTCCAAGGTGTACTAGCTGGATGGATAAAGAACTGGCTGGGCAACAGGAGACAGAGAGTAGCAGTAGAAGGGAGTTTCTCAAAATGGAGACGTGTGACCAATGGTATTCCACAGGGATCCGTGCTGGGACCACTGTTGTTTGTGATATACATAAATGATTTGGAGGAAAGTATAGGTGGACTGATTAGCAAGTTTGCAGACGACACTAAGATTGGTGGAGTAGCAGATAGTGAAGGGGACTGTCAGAGAATACAGCAGAATATAGATAGATTGGAGAGTTGGGCAGAGAAATGGCAGATGGAGTTCACTAAGGGCAAATGCGAGGTGATGCATTTTGGAAGATCCAATTCAAGAGTGAACTATACAGTAAATGGAAAAGTCCTGGTGAACATTGATGTCCAGAGAGATTTGGGTGTTCAGGTCCACTGTTCCCTGAAGGTGGCAACGCAGGTAAATAGAGTGGTCAAGAAGGCATACGGCATGCTTTCCTTCATCGGACGGGGTATTGAGTACAACAGTTGGCAGGTCATGTTACAGTTGTACAGGACTTTGGTTCGGCCACATTTGGAATACTGCATGCAGTTCTGGTCGCCACATTACCAAAAGGATGTGGATGCTTTGGAGAGGGTGCAGAGGAGATTCACCAGGATGTTGCCTGGTATGGAGGGCGCTAGCTATGAAGAGAGGTTGAGTAGATAAGGATTATTTTCATTAGAAAGACGGAGGTTGAGGGGGACCTGATTGAGGTGTACAAAATCATGAGAGGTATAGACAGGGTGGATAGCAAGAGGCTTTTTCCCAGAGTGGGGGATTCAATTACTAGAGGACACGAGGTCAAAGTGAAAGGGGAAAAGTTTAGGGGGGATATGCATGGAAAGTTCTTTACGCAGAGGGCGTGGGTGTCTGGAACGCGTTGCCAGTGGAGGTGGTAGATGCGGGCACGATGGCGTCTTTTAAGATGTATCTAGACAGATACATGAATGGGCAGGAAGAAAAGAGATACAGACCCTTAGAAAATAGGCGACATGTTTAGATAGAGGATCTGGATCGGCGCAGGCTTGGAGGGCCGAAGGGCCTGTTCCTGTGCTGTAATTTTCTTTGTTCTTTGTTCTTTGTTCTCAAAGCCATTTTCCTGCATTATCACTATATCCATTGGTGCCTTTGATATCTGGAAATCGATGGATCCCAGTTTTAAACATACTCAATGACCCAACATCCACTGCCCTCTGGGGTAGAGAATTCCACAGATTCTCCACCCGCTGATTGATGACATTCCTCATCATCTCAGTGCCGAACGGTCTACCTCTTATTCTGAGACTGTGTCCCCTGGTTTGCGAACCCTAAGCCAGGGTAAGCATCCTTCCTGTATCTACCCTGTCGAGCGCGATAACTATTTTGTATACTACAATGAGATCATTTCACATTCTTCTAAATTCTGGAGAATACAGGTGCAGTCTCCTCAACCTCTCCTCGTTGGACAATCCCGCCATCCCAGGAATCTGTCTGGTGAACTTTCGTTGCACTCCCTCTATGGCAAGTATATCCATCCTTGTGTGAGGAGACCAAAACTGTGCACAATACTCCAGGTGCTGTCTCACCAAGGGTCTACTCAATTTCAGCAAGACTTGTTTACTCCTGTACTCCAGGCTTCAGAAGCTTCAGACGGGAAAGAGGAAGCTGTAAAAGGGGTGGGGGAGTTGCATTACTGGTTAAGGAGAATATCACAGCTGTACTGCGGGAGGACACGTCAGAGACGTCATGCAGCGAGGCAATATGGGTGGAGCTCAGGAATAGGAAGGGTGCAGTCACGATGTTGGGGGTTTACTACAGGCCTCCCAACAGCCAGCGGGAGGTAGATGAGCAGATATGCAGACAGATTTTGGAAAGATGTAAAGGTAACAGGGATGTAGTGGTGGGTGATTTTAACTTCCCCTATATTGACTGGGACTCACTTAGTACTAGGGGCTTGGATGGGGCAGCATTTGTGTGGAGCATCCAGGAGGGCTTCTTGAAACAGTATGTAGATAGTCCAACTGGGGATGGGGCCATTCTGGACCTGGTATTGGGGAATGAGAGCGGCCAGGTGGTCGAAGTTTCAATGGGGGAGCATTTCGGGAGCAGTGACCGTAATTCCATAAGTTTGAAGGTACTTGTGGATCAGGATAAGAGTAGTCCTCGGGTGAATGTGCTAAATTGTGGGAAGGCTAATTTTTACAATATTAGGCAGGATCTGAAGAATTTAGATTGGGGGCGGCTGTTTGAGGGTAAATCAACATCTGACATGTGGGAGTCTTTCAAACGTCAGCTGATTAGAATCCAGGACCAGCATGTTCCTGTGAGGAAGAAAGACGAGTTTGGCAAGTTTCGGGAAGCTTGGATGACACGGGATATTATGAGCGCAGTCGAAAAGAAAAAGGAAGCATTTGTAAGGGCCGGAAGGCAAGGCAAAGATGAAGCACTTGAGGAATAGAAAGACAGTAGGAAGGAACTTAAGCAAGGAGTTAGGAGGGCTAAAAGGGGTCATTAAAATTCATTGGCAAACAGGATTAAGGAAACTCCCAAGGCTTTTTATACATATATGAAGAGCAAGAGGGTAACCAGGGAAAGGGTTGGCCCACTCGAGGACAGAGATGGGAATCTATGTGTGGAGCCAGAGGAAATGGGTGAGGTGCTAAATGAATACTTTGCATCAGTATTCACAAAAGAGAAGGACTTGGTGGATGATGAGACTAAGGAAGGGAGTGCAGATAGTCTCAGTCATCTCACTATCAAAAAGGAGGAGGTGTTGGGTGTCTTGCAAAGCATTAAGGCAGATAAGTCCCCAGGGCCTGATGGGATCTTCCCTAGAATACTGAGGGAGGCTAGGGAAGAAATTGCTGGGGCCTTGACAGAAATCTTTGCATCATCACTGGCGACAGGTGAGGTCCCAGAGGACTGGAGAATCGCCAATGTTGCTCATTTGTTTAAGAAGTGTGGTCAGGATATTCCAGGAAATTATAGGGTGGTGAGCCTTACGTCAGTGGTAGGGAAACTATTCGAGAGGATTCTTCAGGACAGGATTTACTCCCATTTGGAAACAAACGAACTTATTAGCGAGAGAAGGCATGGTTTTGTGAAGGGGAGATCGTGTCTTACTAATTTGATTGAGCTTTTTGAGGAAGTGATGAAGATGATTGATGAGGGAAGGGCGGTGGATGTTGTCTATATGGACTTTAGTAAAGCCTTTGACAAGGTCCCGCATGGCAGACTGATGCAAAAGGTGAAGTCACACGGGATCAGAGGTGAGCTGGCAAGATGGATACAGAACTGGCGTAGTCACAGAAGACAGAGGATATCAGTGGATGGGTGTTTTTCTGAATGGAGGGATGTGACTAGTGGTGTTTCGCAGGGATCAGTGCTGGGACCTTTGCTGTTTGCAGTATATATAAATGATTTGGAGGAAAATGTAGCTGGTCTGATTAGTAAGTTTGCGAATGACACAAAGGTTGTTGGAGTTGCGGATAATGATGAGGATTGTCAGAGGATACAGCAGGATATAGATCGGTTGGAGACTTGGGTGGAGAAATGGCATGGAGTTTAATCCGGACAAATGTGAGGTAATGCATTTTGGAAGTTCTAATGCTGGTGGGAAGTATACAGTAAATGGAAGAACCCTTAGAAGTATTGACAGACAGACAGATCTGGGCGTATAGGTCCACAGGTCACTGAAAGTGGCAACGCCGGTGGATAAGGTCGTCAAGAAGGCATACGGCTTGCTTGCCTTCATCGGTCGGGGCATAGAGTATAAAAATTGGCAAGTCATGTTGCAGCTGTACAGAACCTTAGTTAGGCCACACTTAGAATATTGCATGCAATTCTGGTGGCCACACTACCAGAAGGACGTGGAGCCTTTGGAGAGGGTACAGAGGAGGTTTACCAGGATGTTGCCTGGCCTGGAAGGCATTAGCTATGAGGAGAGGTTGGAAAATCTCGGATTGTTTTGACTGGAACGACAGAGGTGGAGTGGCGACATGATAGAGGTTTACAAAGTTATGAGTGGCATGGACAGAGTGGATAGTCAGCAGCTTTTTCCCAGGGTGGAAGAGTCAGTTACTAGGGGACATAGGTTTAAGGTGCGAGGGGCAAACTTTAGAGGGGATGTGCGAGGCAAGTTTTTTACACAGAGGGTGATGAGTGCCTGGAACTTGCTGCCAGGGGAGGTGGTGGAAGCAGATCCGATAGCAACGTTTAAGAGACATCTTGACAAATATATGAATAGGAAGGGAATAGAGGGATATGGGCCCCAGAAGAGCAGAACGTGTTAGTTTCGGCAGGTATCAAGATCGGCGCAGGCTTGGAGGGCTGAATGGCCTGTTCCTGTGCTGGACTGTTCTTTGATCTTTTTACTCAAATTCCGTTGCAATATTGGCCAACATATCATTTGCCTTCCGACTCGTTTGCTGCACCTGCACGTTGACTTCCAGTGACTTACGATCAAGGGCACCCAGGTCCCTTTGGACATCAACACATCCCAATCTCTCACCATTCAATAAACACTCTGCATTTCTGTTTTTGCTACCAATGTGAATAACTTCACACTTTCCCCGTTGTATTCCATCTGCCATGCTCTTGCCCACTCACTTAGTCTGTCTGAATCTCCTTGAAGTCTTTTTACATCTTCTTCACAACTCGCACCTATTTTTGTGTCATCACCAAAATTGGAAATACTACATTTGGTCCCCTTTCCAAATTATTGATATAGATTGTGAATATCTTGGGCTTAGGGGCAAAGTAGATCAAAAGGGGAGTTCTGTGAAAGGACGGAGGGTAGGCGAGTTGAATAAAAGTGATGTCATGGAACATAGGTCAAACGGAGTGCTAATAGTTGTAGTGAAAGGCAGCACATTTTCCCAGAGGAAGTGCTAATGGCAGAAAAAATAACATCTCCGCTCGAAAGCAAAGACATGATAAACAAGTTGAAAGTATTAAACTCGATGAAGAGCGCTCATCAGTAGATGAGGTGCTATTCCTTGAGCTTGCTCACTGGAACACTGCAGCAGGCCGGGGAGAGAAACGTGGGCATCAGAGCAGTATGGTGAATTAAAAGAGCAAGCAGCCGGAAGCTCGGGGTCATGCTTGCAGACTGAGCAGAGGTATTCCTCAAAATGGTCACCCAATCTGCTTTCCATCTCATGACTGTAGAGGTGACCGCATTGTCAGCAGCGAATACAGTATACTAAATTGTAACAAGTACAAATAAATCGCTGCTTCACCTGAAAGGAGTGTTTGGGCTGAAAGAAGAAAGTTATGGAAATACTCAACAGTTCTGGCAGCATCTGTGGAGAGAGAAACAGGTAACATGTTTCAGATCTGTGACTTTTCATCAGTCCACACTGTGTTTTTATAGAGGGGTGTTTGCAGCCTTGGCTGGTGAGGAGAGAGGACGTAAAAGGGCAAGTATTAAACCTCCTACGATTACATGGGAAAGTGCCGCAGGAAGGGGACGAAGTGTCTGGGTGATAGAGCAATGGGCCAGGGCATCATGGATGGAAACAGTCTCTGCAGAACCATGACAGAGGATTGAAGGGGAAGTGCGTTTGGTGGTGGCATCACGCTGCAGGTAGAAGAAATAGTGAAGGATAAACCTTTGGATGTGGAGTCTGCTGGGGTGGAAAGTGAGAACGGGGGAACCCTATCATGGTTCTAGGAGGGAGAGGAAGGACTGAGGAACGAAGTGTGGAAATGAGTCGGACATGGTCCTGTCAACCACCATGGGTGGAGATCCTCGGCTGCAGCAAATTGAAAGACATTCAAGAAGCACTGCTGTGGAAGGCTGCAGATGCATCAGAGAGAGAGAGAAAGGGGAAGACTGGAATGGAGTTATTCCAGGAGGTAGGGTGTCAGGAAGTTTAGTCTAGATAGCTGTGGGAGCCGGTGGTCTTATAATGAATATTAGTGGACAGCCTATCCCCAGAGTTTTATCGTAGTGCTGCCCTCACCCTTTCCCCTCCTGGAACAGCGACTGGGTTGCCATATTCTCACTGACTATCTTCAAGTATCACCCTTTTTGCTCCAAGTATTGTTTCTAAAACTTGACGTAAGTGTGCAGGATCCCTCTACTTTGACACCGTGTCTACACTTAGCCCTATTTTCTAAGTTTTCCCACTTTACCAGACAACAAATAAGGGTTCTCACAAAGTGAAGTAATAATTTATAATAATAAGTTCGTTGTTTGTTTAAAATAGCAATATTTTAACAATTATTTACTTTCATTTTTAGTTGTTTTTTCGTTTTTCTTCTTTTTTTCTTTTTTACATTTTTTACAACTTTTTTTTGCATTTATTCAATTCATCTTAGTTTGTTCAGTTTGCTTCCCCACTGTGTTTTTTTCATGTTTGCACGTGCTGCTGTTCAATATTCAGTCCGTTAACACCTATTCTCTCCTAATGCTTTGTCTTTCAACACACTATTAACATATTGTTTGCCTTTGCTCCATGACCTTTTGGTCAGCTATGTGGCCTTGTCCAATCTGCACCTTCTCCTTTGTTATCTCTTGCCCCTCCCCCACCTCACTTGCTTATAACCTGTGACTCTTTTAATATTTGTCAGTTCCGAAGAAGGGTCACTGACCCGAAACGTTAACTCTGCTTCTCTAGCCACAGATGCTGCCAGAACTGCTGAGTGGTTCCAGCATTTCTTGTTTTTATTTTAACAATTATTGTTCCAGTAATTAACGTAATGAAGTTACAATTGCTTTACAATTAATTATAAAATTGGACATAATTTGAAATGGTACGTAATTCCCGATTGCATATAGCTACAGTGAATTGTTATGTTGAACTTGATCGAGTATATGTGGGAAAATGGTTATATTTATTTGTTAAATTGGTCTTGATGGCCGATACACAGGGGAATGAGCTTAAAGTTAATTGTTTAATTGGACAAGATGAACCAATGGACAGTGGAATTATATTTCCAGTTATTGCGATATTGAGCTTGATAACTCGTGCACAGCGGAATGAGGTCACAATTAATTGTTAAATTGGACGTGATGACCAATACACATCTGAATATAGTTTCTGTAATTATTAAATTGTAGCTAACAGCAAATGGACTGTGTATAAAGTTACAATTAATTATTCATTGTGCTTGATAACTAATGCACAGGGAATGAAGTTGCAGTTTACTCTTGTATTGGATTTGGGATAAAACATGTATAAACAAATTTACAGTTAATTGTTTATTCGAGGTTGACAAACAATACACAGGAGAATATCGGCGCAGTTAATTGCTTAATTGGATATGATAACCAATAACCAAAAAAATAAAATTACAGTTAATTGCCAAATTGATATTGATAACAATTCACAGGGGAATATGGTAACAACTAATTGTTTATTTTGACATGATAACCGTGGATAAGGGAATAAAGGTGCTGTTAATTGTAATATTCTACGTAATAACTAGCACACGGCATACAAAGTTATGGGTAATTGTTGAATTGGGCTTCAAAGCCAATGCACATGTGAATAAGTTACTGTTAATTCTGTAATTGATAAGGATAACCAATAACAAAAGGAATAAAGTATGAGCAAATTGTCATACAGAGCTTAATAACAGTACACAGGGGTACACAGTGGAATAAAGTGTTAAGTTGGCATTGATAACCAACACACAGGGGTTAAAGTTCAGTCCGTTGCTAAATTGCATATGATGAATAATATGCATGGAAATAATGTTAAAGTTAATTCTTCTATTGAACAGACCAGGTGAATACAATTTGTTAATTCTTAAATTGGTCGCAATAACGAATGAATTTTGGAAAAGTCACTGTTAATGGTTAAATCGAACAAGATAAATAACATACAGGTTAATAACGTATCAGCTAATTATAAAATTGGTCACGTCAAGTGTTACACGTGGGAAAAGGATAGAGCTATTTGAATTTCATATGGTAAATGATGCAATGTTTCATAAAATTGCATTTAATTATTATGTTACATTAGGATAAACATAATTTAAGGGCAGAAAGTTATAGTAAATTAACTGTTCAGTTACATATGAATAAATCGCTCACTATTAAGTTGATGGAAAAAATGTTTGTGGTTACGAGTATATATTGTTATTAAGATACAGTTAATTATTGAATTTGTCCGAAGGATAATACGCAGCAAAGCAAGTCACTTAAATTGCTTAATTGAGCATGATGTCCAATATACAAAATAATAAAGAATAGTTAGATGTTAAATTGGTTTTGGTAACAATACGCACGGGAATATGTTTACCGTTAATAGTTTAATTGGACATGATAACAAGACACAGAATAATAAGTTCAAACTTAATTTTTAAATTTATCCTGATAACTAATCCACAAAACGTAAAGTTAGTCCAGTTGTTATATTGGGCTTGATAACAATGCAATAGAGGGATAACGATAAGTTTATTTGTCAAATTGGGTTTCATATCTGAAACACAACTTATAAAGTTGCTGTTAATTGTTATGTTGTGTTTGATACCCAACCACAAGGGAGTAAGGCCACAGATAATTGATCAATTGGACATGATAACAAATGCATGAAGGAATTTGTTTATTATACAATTGGCGATTATAATGGTATGCAGGACAAAAAGCGACAATCGATTATTGCAATCGATTTGCTAAAATACACGGGGAATAATTGTTGCACTTAAATGCTAAATTATGCATGGCAAGCAATACCCAGTGGAATAAAAGGAGAACTATTGTACAATTGAGCTTGATAACCAAAAAACCAGAGGAATATTAACTGGTTAATTGGAGATAAGTGTACAAAGGAATGAAATTGCTATTAATTATTAAATTGTGCCTAATAGCAAATGCACGGGTGTAAACATGCAATTAACTGTTTATTGGGATGGATAACCAAAGCACAGGAAGTAAAGTTACAGTTGATTGTTATATTGGCTTGATACAATGGATGTGCAAGTAAGACAGAGTTATTTTTTTATTTGGGCTCAATAAGCAGAACGCAGGAGAATATGGTTACAGTGAATTGTATAGTTGGACATGATATCCAATGCCTAATATATAATGATACATGCAATTATTGAATTGGACCTGATAACTAATACATATTGCAAAAAAATCGACTAATTAACTGATGTATTAGGCCTGATGGTGACACACAGGAGAAGAACGTGACCGTTAATTGTCCGTTTGGAATTGATAGCTGTTACACAGTGGAATAAGTTTCCAACTGCTGTTAAATTAAAACATAGAACAGAGAACATAGAACAGTACAGCACAGTGCAGGCACTTCGGCCCACGATGTTGTGCCGAACCTTTAACCTACTCTCAGTTCAAACTACCTATCTACCTTCATTCAACTATCATCCATGTACCTATCCAAGAGTCGCTTAAATGTCCCTAATGTATCTGCTTCTACTACCACCGCTGGCAGCGCATTCCACACACCCACCACTCTCTGTGTAAAGAACCGACCTCTGACATTTCTCCGAAACCTTCCTCCAATCACCTGAAAATTATGAAACCTGGTGACAGCCCTTTCCGCCCTGGGAAAAGGTCTCTGGCTATCCACTCTATCTATGCTTCTCATCATCTTGTACGCCTCTACCAAGTCAACTCTCATTCTTCTTCGCTCCAATGTGAAAAGCCCGAGCACCCTCAATCTTTCTTTGTAAGACATGCCCTCCAGTCCAGGCAGCATCCTGGTAAATCTCCTCTGCACCCTCTCTAAAGCTTCCACATCCTTCCTTTAATGAGGCGACCAGAACTGAACACAATATTCCAATTGTGGTCGAACCAGGGCCTTAGAGTTGCAGCATAACCTCGCAGCTCTTAAACTCAATCTCCCTGTTAATGAAAGCCAACACACCATATGCCTTCTTAACAACCCTATCAACTTGGGTGGCAACTTTGAGTGATCTATGGACATGGACCCCAAGATCCCTCTGTTCCTACACATTACCAAGAATCCTGTCTTTAAGCCTGTATTCTGCATTTAAATTCGACCTTCCAAAATGAATCACTTCACACTTTTCCACGTTGAACTCCATCTGCCACTTCTCAGCCCAGCTCTGCATCCTGTCAATGTCCCGTTGCAACCTACAACAGCCTTCCACACTATCCACAACTCCAGCAATCTCGGTATCATCGGCAAACTTGCTAACCCGGCCTTCCACTTCCTCATCCAAGTCATTTATAAAAATCAAAAAGAGCAGAGGTCCCAGAGCTGATCCCTGCGGAACACCACTGGTCACCGAGCTCCATGCTGAATATTTGCCATCTACTACCACCCTCTGTCTTCTATGGGCCAGCCAATTTTGTATCCAGACAGCCAACTTTCCCTGTATCCCATGTCTCCTCACTTTCTGAATGAGCCTACCATGGGGAACCTTATCAAACGCCTTGATAAATTCCATATACACCATATCCACTGCTCTTCCTTCATCAATGTGTTTTGTCACATCTTCAAAGAATTCAATATGGCTTGTGAGGCATGACCTGCCCCTCACAAAGCCATGCTGACTGTGTCTAATCAAACCATGCTTTTCCAAATAATCATAAATCCTGTCTCTCAGAATCCTCTCCAATAATTTGCCCACTACCGACATAAGACTGACCAGTCTATAATTCCCAGGGTTATTCCTATTCCCTTTCTTGAACAAGGGAATAACATTTTCCACCCTCCAATCAACCAGTACTACTCCAGTGGACAGTGAGGACGCAAAGATCATCGCCAAAGGCGTGGCAATCTCTTCCCTTGCTTCCAGTAACATCCTTGGGAATATCCCGTCTGGCCTCGGGGACTTATCTATCCTCATATCATTCAAAATTTCCAGCACATCCCCCCTCTTAACCTCAACCAGTTCGAGCATATCAGGCTGTTCCACGCTGTCCTCACTAACGACCAGGTCCCTTTCACTAGTGAATACTGAAGCAAAGTATTCATTTAGGACCTCCCCTACCTCCTCCGCCTCCAGGCACAAGTTCCCTCCACTATCCCTGATCGGCACTACCCTCAGTCTGGCCATCCTCTTGTTCCGCAAATAAGTGTAGAACGCCTTGGGATTTTCCTTAATCCTACCCGCCAAGACTTTTTCATGACCCCTTCTCGCTCTCCTAAGTCCATTCTTCAGTTCCTTCCTGGCTACCTTGTAACCCTCTAGAGCCCTGTCTGATCCTTGCTTCCTCAACCTTAAGTAAGCTTCCTTCTTCCTCTTGACTAGCTGTTCCACATCTCTTGTCATCCAAGGTTCCTTCACCCTACCATCCCTTCCTTGCCTCATCGGGACAAACCTATCCAGCGGTCGCAGCAGGTGCTCCCTAAACAACCTCCACATTTCTGTCCTGCATTTCCCTGAGATCATCTGTTCCCAATTAATGCTCCCCAGTTCCTGCCTAATAGCATTGTAATTCCCCCTCCCCCACTTAAATATTTTCCCATCCCGTCTGCTCCTGTCCCTCTCCATGACTGCAGTAAAGGTCAGGGAGTTGTGATCACTATCACCGAAATGCTCTCCCACCGAGAGATCTGCCAACTGGCCTGGTTCGTTGCCAAGCACCAAATCCAACATAGCCTCCCTTCTAGTCGGCCTATCTACATATTGAGACAGGAAACCTACCTGGATACCCCTGACAAAATCTGCTCCATCCAGACTATTTGCACTAAGGAGGTTCAAATCAATATTAGGGAAGTTGAAGTCACCCATGACAACAACCCTGTTGCTTCTGCAACTTTCCAAAATCTGCCTCCCAATCTGTTCCCCGGTGTCTCTGTTGCTATTGGGGGGTCTATAGAAAACTCCCAACAAAGTGACTGCTCCTTTCCTGTTTCTGACACCCACCCATAACGACTCAGTAGACAAATTAGGCATGATAACTTTTACTTGGGGCGATAATTGTTATACGGTGTTTGATAACAATTCACAAAGAAAATTGTTCAACCTATTTGTTTTATTGGACATGATGGCCGATGCACAAGGGTATAAAGGTATAGTTAATTGTAAAATTGCGCAGGATAAATTGTATACATGACGTAAAGTGCTTGATTTTTTGCTCACAGTCGGGCAGCAAGTGCAAGACTGAAAAGGCAGGGGAAATATTGCCTCAGCCAGCTGGGACACCGCCCCCCCCCCGCCACCCCACCCCCACCAGTGCAATTCTACAGTGCTGGATCAGTTAACAGCGGTATCCTAGTCCCTGTAAAGAGGGGGATAGAACGCCAGAACTACAAGCAGAAGTCGATCATCCGGCCCGTGCGTTGCTGTAGTGCATCTTGTAGATGATAAATAATGCTGTCACTGTAACGGTGGTGGAGGGACTGAATGTTTGTGGATGGTATGACAATCAAGCGGGCTGTATAGTCCTGGATGGTGGTCGAGCTTTTAGAGTGTTATTGGCGCTGCACCCATCCAGGTAAGTGGAAAGTATTCCATCATACTCCTGACTTCTGCCTTGCAGATGGTGGACAGACTTTGGAGAGTCAGGAGGTGAGTTACTCGCCGCAGGATTTTTGGCCCCTGACCTGCTCTTGTAGCCATAGTATTTGTACGGCTGCTGCAATTCAGTTTCTGATAATGGCAACGGCAGGATGTCGAGAGTGGAAGGTTCTGTTATCGTAATCGCATTGAATGCCAAGGGGAGATGGTTAGACTCTCTCCTTTTTTGAGATAGGCATTTTCTGGCACTTGTGTGGCTCGATTGTTATTTGCCACTTGTCAGCCCGAGCCTGGATATTGTCCAAGTTTGCTGCATTTCTACAAGGACTGCTTCAGCATCTGAGAAGTTGCGAATGTTGCTGAACATCCCACTCTGACCTTATGATTGAAGGAAGATCATTGATGACGGAGCTGAAGATGGTTGGGCCGAGGACACTACTCTGAGAAACACCTACAGTGATGTCCTGGTGCTGAGATGATTGGCCTCCAACAACCACAACAATTTTCTTTTACGCTTGGTATGCCTCCAGCCAGCGGACAGTTTTTTCCTGATACCCATTGAAGCTAGTTTTGCTAGGGCTCCCTGATGCCATTCTTGGTCAAGTACTGCCTTGATGTCAGGGGCCGTCACTCCCACCTCACCTCTTGTGTTCAGCTGTTTTGTCCATGTTTGAACCAAGGCTATAATGAGGTCAGGAAATGAGTGGCCCTGGCTGAACCAAAACTGAGTGTCACTGAGCAGGTTATTGTTAAGCAAGTGCCACTTGATGGCACTGTCGATGACACCTTCCATCACTTTACTGATGATTGGGAGTAGACTGATGGGGCGGTAATTGGCAGGGTTGGATTTGTCCTGATCTTTGTGTTCAAAAGGCCTTCCTTTTTATATACCTATGGAAGCTCTTTCAATCTGTTTTTTTTTGGTCTGGTTTATTCTCATTTTCTGTTGTTTTTTCTTTTTTATCAACTTTCTGGTGGCCCTTTACTGGTTTCGAAAACACTCTCAATCCTCAAACTTGTTACTCTTTTTTGCAACATTGTACGTCCCATCTTTCTATCTAAGACCATCCTTGACTTCCTGATGGGTTTTTCTCGCTGAGTGTTTAGTTTCTCAATGGAATGTAGTATGTTGAACATTTTGAATTGTTTCTTTAAAGGTTTTCCACTGTTTATTTACCGCCAAACCTTTTAGTCTATTTACCCAATTTACCTCTCTTTGTTTACGTTCACGAATAAGTTTGCGATTGGAGTATGTCACTTACAAGGTTAACATGGAATTCAGTGGTATTACGATCACTATTCCCCAGTGGATCTTTTATTGTGATATTATTAATTAACCCTACTTTATTACTCAATACCAGATCTAAAATAGCTTTATCCCTAATAGATTCCACAATGTGTTGCTCCAGGAAACCGTTCGGAAAACATTCTACAATCTCATCTTCTAGAACACTACTGACAGGAAGGTTACAGTTACTACAATTAGTATACTGCCTTTGAAACAATATCGAGTAATTTCTTGTTTAA
This sequence comes from Heterodontus francisci, assembly GCF_036365525.1. Lineage (NCBI taxonomy): Eukaryota > Metazoa > Chordata > Chondrichthyes > Heterodontiformes > Heterodontidae > Heterodontus > Heterodontus francisci. The sequence continues at coordinate 270,708 of NW_027140964.1, forward strand.
TGTCTGTCCAATGATATAATTACTGTTAAGAGGCCTATAAACTACTCCCATCAGTGTTTTCTGATTCTTGCTATTCTTAATTTCTACTCATACTGATTCTTTGAGGCCTGATCCTTCCTCACTAATATTCCTATATCATCCTTTAGTATCAGTACTACCCCATCTGCTTTGCCATTCTTACTTTCATTTCGAAATATTGTGTACCCTGGAATATTTATTTCCCAAACTTGATCACATTATAATGTCGACTCGACTGAAACAATTTACCCCTATTTGTGCCGCTATTTTATCTGTCTTATTGAAGATGTTTTGCGCTTTCAGATGAAAAACCTTCAATTTCATTTGGTTTTTTTACTTCTATTCTCTGTATTGACCTTATTCACTGATGCACAATTTGTTTTAGCTCTCTGTCCCTTCCTGTCCGATTCTCTTCGACTTTATCCACAACGCTATACTGTTACAATGCCTTGATTTTTCTCTTTGGTTTTCTAAATCTCCCTTCACTTGCACCATCCTCCCCGCCAGTCAGTTCACAACCACTAGCCTTATCTGCTGGTGCACTCTTAAGTTTGTAAGCTCTGCCCCTTCCTGCCACACTCTGAGTATAAAGAACCTTTTAGCTATTGTACTGTTATGCCTTCTCTCTCTTTTAATGGTCACATATTCCCTCACTTGATCCCTCACCCCGCTATTTAATTTAAAGCCCTCTTTACCACCCTAGTTATATGACTCGCTGAGCACGGTTCAGGTGAAAGACCATCCCAATGGCACAGCTCCCACTTTCCCCAGTACTGGTGCCAGTACCCCATGAATCGAAGCCCATTGTTCCCACACCAGTCTTTGAGCTATGCATTTAATTCTCTAATCTTAGTTACCCTCCAGCATTTGCTTGTGGCTTTGGTAATAACCCAGTCTTTAATACCTTTGCGCTTCTTCTTTTTAATTTAGCCACTAGCTGCTCTTACACCTTATGCAGAATCTCTTCCATAGTCCTATCTATGTCATTGGTACCCACGTGGACCACGATAATTGGATCCTCTCCCTTCCACTGCAGGTTCCTGTCCAGCCCTGAGAAATGCCTCGAACCGTGGCACCAGGCAGACAGCACAGCCTTCTGGACTCTCGCTTTTGACTGCAGAGTATGGTGTCTATCCCCCGAATATATTATCCCCTAACATCATTGTATTCAAGAACACAAGAACATATGACTTACACAGCACTTACCTTCAGAGAGAGCAGCGGACAGGAGCGGACCTGCGGGACGAACACAGAGTGAGGAACAGATAAAAAACCACCAAGGATCATGGGTTACAGCAGTTACCTTGCAGTGGAGCAGCAGACGTGAAAAGTGACATCACAGGAAAGCTGTAAGGTGATTGGTTGGTGAGTAGCGGCTGTCAGGGTGCATCAATAAATAGCTGGGTTAATACACTACTGTTAGGGTGCACGTGTAACTATGTGGGGTAACTGGAAGGCTAAAAACGAGTAAACACTTAAGTATTAATGACAAGGAACAAGTGATTAGCTGGTGTGTATTATCTTCTTTGATTTAAAGTTTATTTTATCTAATGACCTGTTTTGATAGGTAGTAGGATTTATGAGTACCAGTAAGGTTTACGTAATAGTTCTAAAGTTTTTTAGTATTGGTATCATTTATTTTTTTAGCAGTAGTAAACAGTCTTAGAGACAGGATAAAGGCACGAATTAATCAAGGATAGTGAGCATAGATTTTTTAAGAGAAGATCAACTGGATCGGCCTTTTTGAATAACGAACAAGGAAGGAAGATAGATGAGGGTAGTGACAAGTTCCCACATGGCAGACTGGTAAAAAAAAAAGTAAAACCCCATGGGATCCATGGAAATGCAGCAAGGTGGATACAAAATTGGCTCAGTGGCAGGAAACAAAGGTTAATTATTGATGGGTGTTTTTGTCACTGGAGGGTTGTTTCCAGTTTTAGTTCCACAGGGCTCAATACTGGCTCCCCCGATTTTTTGTGGTATATAATAACGATGCGGATGTGAATGTTTAGTTTAGTTTAGTTTAATTTAGTTTAGAGATACAGCACTGAAAAAGGCCCTTCGGCCCACCGAGTCTGTGCCGACCATCCTGAGTTCAGGAGTGGTGGAGCCTCAACCTTTGACCTTATCCAACAGGTACGAGATACTTGCTCCCTGTGTGGATGAGGAAAAGGGCTGAGGGGAGGATGAGCCAACTGACCATGGCACCATAGTGCAGAAGGCCATTCAAGAGGGGGGAGCAAAAAGACAAGTGGTAGTTATCGGGGATTCTATAATTAGGGGGATAGATAGTATCCTTTGCAAGCCGGATCGGGAGTCCCGCATGGTGTGTTGCCTGCCCGGTGCCAGCGTGTAGGACATCTCTGACCGGCTTGAAAGGATATTGGAGCAGGACGGGAAGAATCCAGTTGTTGTGGTCCACGTAGGCAAGGCTAGGCTGGAGGACCTGTTTGGGGATTATAAAGCACTAGGAACGAAATTAAGGAGCAGGTCCTCGAGGGCCATAATCTCCGGATTACTGCCCAAGCGACGTGCAAATGGGCTTAGGGATAAGAATATTAGGGAAGTAAACACGTGGCTAAGGGAGTGGTGTGGGAAAGAGGGGTTCCATTTCATGGGGCATAGGCATCAGTTTTGGAACCGGGGGGATCTGTACCGATGGGACGGTCTCCACCTGAACCGATCTAGAACCAGTGTTCTAGCGAAACGGATAAATAGGGTGGTCCCTAGGACTTTAAACTAGTGACTCGGGGGGAAGGGAAAGGGAAAATAACAGGGAGTATGATGGCAAATAAAAAGGTAAGCAGCAGGTTAACATGTGTGCAGGAGGGTTTAAGTTCAAGGCAGACTATGAAAGAAGCAGAAAGGAAGGATAACTCAGGAGTTATTATTAGAGATGTTGGAAATCATGAGGGCAAGAAAGCTAGCATAAAGGCACTTTACCTGAATGCTCGTAGCATTCGTAACAAGGTTGATGAGTTAATGGCACAAATCATCGCGAATGAATATGATTTGGTAGCCATTACGGAGACATGGTTACAGGTTGGTCACGACTGGGAGTTTAATATCCAGGGTACCAGACTATTCGCAAGGACAGACAGGAAGGTAAGGGAGGTGGTGTAGCTCTGACATTCAAGGACGACATCAGGGCGGTGCTGAGAGATGATATAGGTTCTATGGAGAATGAGGTTGTATCCATTTGGGTGGAAATTAGAAACTCTAAGAAAAAGTCATTGATAGGCGTAGTCTATAGGCCACCAAATAATAACATCACATTGGGGCGGGCAATAAACAAAGAAATAACTCATGCCTGTAAAAATGGTATGGCAATTATCATGGGGGATTTTAATCTACATGTAGATTGGTCGAACCAGCTCAGTCAGGGTAGCCTTGAGGAGGAGTTCGTTGAGTGTATCGGTGATAGTTTTATTGAACAGTACGTAATGGAACCGATGAGGGAGCAAGCTATCCTAGATCTAGTCCTGTGTAATGAGACAGGAATAATTAATGACCTCATAGTTAGGGATCCTCTTGGAAGGAGTGATCACAGTATGGTTGAATTTAGAATACAGATGGAGAGTGTGAAGATAAAATCCAATACCAGGGTCCTGCGCTTGAACAAGGGGGACTACAATAGAATGAGGGAGGACTTGGCTAAAGTGGACTGGAAACAAAGATTTTATGGTGGGACAGTTGACCAGAAGTGGAGGACTTTCAAAGCAATTTTTCAAAGTGATCAGCAAAAGTATATTCTAGTGAAAAGGAAGGACTGGAAGAAAAGGAGTAATCTGCCATGGGTGTCTAAGGAAATAAGGGAGGCTATCAAATTGAAAGACAAGGCATACAAAGTGGCTAAAAACAGCATGAAACTAGAAGATTGGGAAAACTTTAAAGGTCAACAGAAAGCCACAAAAAGTGCTATAAAGAGAAGTAAGATAGAACATGAGAAAAAAAACTAGCACAGAATATAAACACAGATAGCAAACGTTTCTATAAATATATAAAACGAAAAAGAGTGGCTAAAGTAAACGTTGGTCTTTTAGAGGATGAGAAGGGGAATTCAATTATGGGATATGATGAAATGGCCGAGGCATTGAAAGGTATTTTGTATCGGTCTTCACTGTGGAGGACATTAATAACATGACAGTAATTGACAAAGAGACGAACGTAGGTGAGGACCTGGAAACAATCATTATTACGGAAGAGGTAGTGTTGGGCAAGCTAATGGAGCTAAGGATTGATAAGTCTCCTGGCCCTGATGGAATGCATCCGAGGGTAGTAAAAGAGATGGTGGGAGAAATAGCAGGTGCACTGGCAGTAATTTTCCAAAATTCGCTGGACTCTGGGGTAGTCCCAGCAGATTGGAAAACAGCAGATGTTATGCCACTGTTTAAAAAGGGAGGTAGACAAAAGATGGGGAATTATAGACCGATTAGCTTAACCTCTGTAGTGGGGAAGATGCTTGAGTCAAGGAAGAAATAGCATGGCATCTCGAGGGAAATTGTCCCGTTGGGCAGACGCAGCATGGGTTCATGAAGGGAAGGTCATACTTGACAAATCTTTTGGAATTCCATGATGACATTACGAGCAAGGTGGACAATGGGGACCCAGTGGATGTGGTATATAAGGAGAAAGAGGGTAACAAGAGAAAGAATTGGCCCACTAAAGGACAAAGGAGGAATGTTATGCTTGGACTCAGAGAAAATGGGTGAGATTCTAAACGAGTACTTTGCATCGGTATTCACCGAGGAGAGGGACATGACGGATGTTGAGGATAGGAACAGATGTTTGATTACTCTAGGTCAAGTCGGCATAAGGAGGGAGGAAGTGTTGGGTATTCTAAAGGGCATTAAGGTGGACAAGTCCCCAGGTCCGGATGGGATCTATCCCAGGTTACTGAGGGAAGCGAGAGAGGAAATAGCTGGGGCCTTAACAGATATCTTTGCAGCATCCTTAAACACGGGTGAGGTCCCGGAGGACTGGAGAATTGCTAATGTTGTCCCCTTGTTTAAGAAGGGTAGCAGGGATAATCCAGGAAATTATAGACCGGTGAGTCTGACGTCAGTGGTAGGGAAGCTGCTGGAGAAGATACTGAGGGATAGGATCTATTCCCATTTGGAAGAAAATGGGCTCATCAGTGATAGGCAACATGGTTTTGTGCAGGGAAGGTCATGTCTAACCAACTTAATAGAATTCTTTGAGGAAGTGACAAAGTTGATTGATGACGGAAGGGCTGTCGATGTCATATACATGGACTTCAGTAAGGCGTTTGATAAGGTTCCCCATGGCAGGCTGATGGAGAAAGTGAAGGCGCTTGGGGTCCAAGGTGTACTAGCTAGATGGATAAAGAACTGGCTGGGCAACAGGAGACAGAGAGTAGCAGTAGAAGGGAGTTTCTCAAAATGGAGACGTGTGACCAGTGGTGTTCCACAGGGATCCGTGCTGGGACCACTGTTGTTTGTGATATACATTAATGATTTGGAGGAAAGTATAGGTGGACTGATTAGCAAATTTGCAGACGACACTAAGATTGGTGGAGTAGCAGATAGTGAAGGGGACTGTCAGAGAATACAGCAGAATATAGATAGATTGGAGAGTTGGGCAGAGAAATGGCAGATGGAGTTCAATCAGCGCAAATGCGATGTGATGCATTTTGGAAGATCCAATTCAAGAGTGAACTATACAGTAAATGGAAAAGTCCTGGGGAAAATTGATGTCCAGAGAGATTTGGGTGTTCAGGTCCACTGTTCCCTGAAGGTGGCAACGCAGGTAAATAGAGTGGTCAAGAAGGCATACGGCATGCTTTCCTTCATCGGACGGGGCATTGAGTACAAGAGTTGGCAGGTCATGTTACAGTTGTATTGGACTTTGGTTCGGCCACATTTGGAATACTGCGTACAGTTCTGGTCGCCACATTAGCAAAAGGATGTGGATGCTTTGGAAAGGGTGCAGAGGAGGTTCACCAGGATGTTGTCTGGTATGGAGGGCGCTAGCTATGAAGAGAGGTTGAGTAGATTAGGATTATTTTCATTAGAAAGACGGAGGTTGAGAGGGGACCTGATTGAGGTGTACAAAATCATGAGAGGTATAGACAGGGTGGATAGCAAGAAGCTTTTTCCCAGAGTGGGGGTTTCAATTACTGGAGGACACGAGTTCAAAGTGAAAGGGGAAAAGTTTAGGGGGGATATGCGTGGAAAGTTCTTTACGCAGAGGGTGGTGGGCACCTGGAACGCATTGCCAGCGGAGGTGGTAGATGCGGGCACGATGAAGTCTTTTAAGATGTATCTAGACAGATACATGAATGGGCAGGAAGAAAAGAGATACAGAAGCTTAGAAAATAGGCGACATGTTTAGAGAGAGGATCTGGATCGGTGCAGGCTTGGAGGGCCGAAGGGCCTGTTCCTGTGCTGTAATTATCTTTGTTCTTTGTTCTTTGTTGGTGTACCTAGATTTCCAAAAGGCCTTCGACAAGGTGCCGCACAAGAGGCTGCTGCATAAGATAAAGATGCATGGCGTTAGGGGTAAAGTATTAGCGTGGATAGAGGATTGGTTGACTAATAGGAAGCAGAGAGTGGGGATAAATGAGTGCTATTTTGGTTGGCAATCAGTCACTAGTGGTGTGCCTCAGGGATCGGTGATGGGACCGCAATTATTTACAATTTATATAGATGATTTGGAGTTGGGGACCACGTGTACGGTGTCACAGTTTGCAGATAACACTAAGATGAGTGGCAGAGCAAAGTGTGCAGATGACTGTGAAACTTTTCAGAGGAACATAGATACATTGAGTGAGTGGGCAAAGGTCTGGCAGATGGAATACAACGTTAATAAACGTGAAGTCATTCATTTCGGTAGGAGTAACAGTAAAAAGGATTATTACTTCAATGGTAAAAAGTTGCAGCATACTGCTATGCAGAGGGACCTGGGTGTCCTTGTGCATGAATCGCAGAAGGTTAGTCTGCAGGTACAGCTCGTAATTAGGAAGGCAAATGGAATTTTGTCCTTCATTGCTGAAGGGATTGAGTTTAAAAGCAGAGAGGTTATGTTGCAGCTGTACAGGGTACTGGCGAGGCCGCACCTGGAGTACTGTGTGCAGTTTTGGTCTCCTTACTTGAGAAAGGATGTACTGGCACTGGAGAGGGTGCAGAGGAGGTTCACTAGGTTGATTCCGGAGTTGAGGGATTTGGCATATGAGGAGAGACTGAGTAGATTGGGATTATATTCATTGGAATTCAGAAGAATGAGGGGGGATCTTATAGAAACATATAAAATTATGAAGGGAGTAGATAAGATACAAGTAGAGAGGATGTTTCCACTGGCAGGTGAAGCGAGGACAAGAGGGCATAACCTCAAGATTAGAGGGAGCAGATTTAGGACTGAATTAAGAAGTAACTTCTTCACCCAGAGGGTTGTTAATCTATGGAATTCCTTGCCCAGTGAAGTAGTTGACGCTTCTTCAGTAAACGTTTTTAATGCTAAGGTAGATATCTTTTTGAACAATAAAGGAATTAAGGGATATGGTGAGAACGCGGGTAAGTAGATCTGAGTCCACGAAAAGATCAGCCATCATCTTATTGAATGGCGGAGCAGGCTCGAGGGGCCGGACGGCCTACTCCTGCTCCTGCTTCTGATGATCAACCACCCATTTATACTAATCCTACACTAATCCCATATTCCTACCACATCCCCACCTGTCCCTACCACCTACCTATACTAGGGGCAATTTATAATGGCCAATTTACCTACCAACCTGCAAGACTTTCGGTTTGTTGGAGGAAACCGGATAACCCAGAGAAAACCCACGCAGACACAGGGATAACTTGCAAACTCCACACAGGCAGGACCCAGAATTGGACCCGTGGCGCTGGAGCTGTGTAGCTGCGGTGCTAACCACTGCGCCACTGTGCTGCCCACTAATGTAGGGGTCATGATCAAGATTTTTGCATATGACACAAAGATTGGCCTTGTGGTATATAGTGAGGAGGACAGCTGTAGACTGCAGGGAGATATTTATGGTGTTGTCAGATTTGCAGAGAAGTGGCAAATTGAATTCAACCCAGAGAAGTGTGAGGTGATGCATGTGAGGAAATCAAACAAGGCAAAGGAATACAAGATTAATGAGAAAATACTGAGAAGTTTCGAGGAAGTGAGGGACCTTGCAGTGAATGCCCACAGATCCCTGAAGGTAGCAGGATAGGTCGGTAAGGTGGATAAGAAGGCAAATGCAATAATTTCCTTTGTCAGGCAAGATAGATAATTTAAGAGCAGGGAAGGTATGCTGGAACTGTATAAATTATTGGTCAGGCCACAACTTGAGTACTGTGTGCAGTTCTGGTCACCTCATTACAGAAAGATTGTAATTGCACGAGAGAAAATGCAGAGGAGATTTACGAGGATGTTGCCAGGAGTAGCAAAATGCAGCTGTGAGGAAAGTTTGGATAGGCTTGGAACAGAGAAGGCTGAGGGGCATCTGATTGAAATGTACAAAATTGTAAGGGGCCTGGATAGAGTGGAGGTGAAGAGCCTATTTCCCTTAGCAGAGAGGCCAGTGAATAGGAGGAGTGCGATTCTAAACGAGTACTTTGCATCGGTATGCACCGAGGAGAGGGACATGAAGGATGTTGAGGTTAGGTACAGATGTTTGATTACTCTAGGAAAAGTTGGCATAAGGAGGGAGGAAGTGTTGGGTATTCTAAAAGGTGGACAAGTCCCCAGGTCCGGATGGGATCTATCCCAGGTTACTGTGGGAAGCGAGAGAGGCAATAACTGGGGCTTTAACAGATATCTTTGCAGCATCCTTAAACACGGGTGAGGTCCCGGAGGACTGCAGAATTGCTAATGTTGTCCCCTTGTTTAAGAAGGGTAGCAGGGATAATCCAGGTAATTATAGACCGGTGAGCCTGACGTCAGTGGTAGAGAAGCTGCTGGAGAAGTTACAGAGGGATAGGATCTATTCCCATTTGGAAGAAAATGGGCTTATCAGTGATAGGCAACATGGTTTTGTGCAGGGAAGGTCATGTCTTACCAACTTAATAGAATTCTTTGAGGAAGTGACAAAGTTGATTGATGAGGGAAGGGCTGTAGATGTCATATACATGGACTTCAGTAAGGCGTTTGATAAGGTTCCCCATGGCAGGCTGATGGAGAAAGTGAAGGCGCATGGGGTCCAAGGTGTACTAGCTAGATGGATAAAGAACTGGCTGGGCAACAGGAGACAGAGAGTAGCAGTAGAAGGGAGTTTCTCAAAATGGAGACGTGTGACCAGTGGTGTTCCACAGGGATCCGTGCTGGGACCACTGTTGTTTGTGATATACATAAATGATTTGGAGGAAAGTATAGGTGGACTGATTAGCAAGTTTACAGACGACACTAAGATTGGTGGAGTAGCAGATAGTGAAGGGGACTGTCAGAGAATACAGCAGAATATAGATGGATTGGAGAGTTGGGCATAGAAATGGCAGATGGAGTTCAATCAGGGCAAATGCGAGGTGATGCATTTTGGAAGATCCAATTCAAGAGTGAACTATACAGTAAATGGAAATGTCCTGGGGAAAATTGATGTCCAGAGAGATTTGGGTGTTCAGGTCCATTGTTCCCTGCAGGTGGCAACGCAGGTCAATAGAGTGGTCAAGAAGGCATACGGCATCCTTTCCTTCAGCGGACGGGGTATTGAGTGCAAGAGTTGGCAGGTCATGTTACAGTTGTATAGGACTTTGGTTCGGCCCCATTTAGAATACTGCGTGTATTTCTGTTCGCCACATTAGCAAAAGGATGTGGATGCTTTGGAGAGGGTGCAGAGAAGGTTCACCAGGATGTTGCCTGGTATGGAGGGCGCTAGCTATGAAGAGAGGTTGAGTAGATTAGGATTATTTTCATTAGAAAGTCGGAGGTTGAGAGGGGACCTGATTGAGGTGTACAAAATCATGAGAGGTATAGATAGGGTGGATAGCAAGAAGCTTTTTCCCAGAGTGGGGGATTCAATTACTAGGGGTCACGTGTTCAAAGTGAAAGGGGAAAAGTTTAGGGGGGATATGCGTGGAAAGTTCTTTACGCAGAGGGTGGTGGGTGCCTGGAACGCATTGCCAGCGGAGGTGGTAGATGCGGGCACGATAGCGTCTTTTAAGATGTATCTAGACAGGTACATGAATGGGCAGGAAGTAAAGAGATACAGACCCTTAGAAAATAGGCGACATGTTTAGATAGAGGATCTGGATCGGGGCAGGCTTGGAAGGCCGAAGGGCCTGTTCCTGTGCTGTAATTTTTTTTGTTCTTTGCTCTTTTGAGTAGATTTAAAGTGATTGGTGGAAAGATTAAAAGGGAGGTGAGGAAAACGTTTTCACCCAGAGAGTGACAGTGGTCTGGAACTCAATGCCTGAAAGGGTAGTTGAGGCAGAAACCCTCAACTTATTCAAAAGAGGTTTGAGGAATTGAATGAGGAAAGAGGAATTGAAGGAAATTAGCATTATTAAGAGAAGGTTGCATTAATAAATTAATGGGGCTGAAGGTTGGTAGGTCCCTGGGGTCTGATATGCGACCTCCGAGAGTTTAAAAGAGGTATCTATGGAGATAATGGATGCATTGGTTATTGTCTTCCAAAATTCTATAGATTCTGGAACGGTTCCTGCGGATTGAAACGTAGAAAATGTCACCCCACTATTTTTAAGAAGGGAGGGAGAAAGAAAACAGTGAATCACAGCTCTGTCAGCCTAATATCAGGAGGAGGGAAAATGATAGAATCTATTCTAAAGGATGGGATAATTGGACACTTGGATATGAATGATCTGATTGGGCATAGTGAACATAGATTTGTGAATGGGAAATCATGTTTGACAAACGTGTTGGAGTTTTTTGAGGATGTTACGAGCAGAATTGATAAAGGGGAGTCGGTGGACGTGGTATACTTGGATTTTCAGAAGGCTTTTGATAAAGTCTGCCACAGGAGGCTGGCTAGCAAAATTAAAGCACATGGGATGGGAAGTAACATACTGGCATGGATTAAGGGTTAGTTAACAGGCATAAAGCAGAGAGTAGGAAAAAACGGATAATTCAGCATCGGCAGGCTGTGACTAATGGGGTATCACAAGGTTCAGTCCAGCAGGCTGTAGTGTGCCTTATTGGTAGATGAGATGCTGTTCCTCGAGCTTGTGTTGATGTTCACTGGAACACTGCAGCAATCCCAGGACAGAGATGTTGTCATGGGAGCGCGGTGGGTAGGGGTTGGGGGGAGGGGTGGGTGGGGTGCGGGGCTGGGTGGGGTGCGTGTGGTGTCTGTTGCAGTAGCCAGCAACCAGAAGCTCAAGGTAATGCTTTCGAACTGAGCAGAGTTTATCCGCAAAGCGGTCACCCAATCTGCGTTTGGTCTTCCCAATGAACTGGAGACCACATTGTGAGCAGCGAATACAGTATACTAAATTGAAAGTAGTACAAGTAAATCGCTGCTTCACCTGAAAGGAGTGTTTGGGGCCTAAGGATGGTGAGGATAGAGGAGGTAAATGGGTTGGCATTGCACTTCCTGCGATCGCATGGGAAGGTACCGTGGGAAGAGGACAAGGTGTTGGGGGTAATGGAGGAGTTGACCAGGGTGTCGCGGAGGGAACAATCCCTTTGGAACTCTGACAGGAGATTGATGGGGACGATGCATTTGGTAGTGGTATCACACTGGATATGGCAGAAATGGCGAAGGATGATCCTTTGGATATGGAGGCTGGTGGGGTGGAAAGTGAGGACAAGGGGAACCTTGTCATGTTTCTGCGAGGGACGGGGAGGGGTGAAGGTAGAGGTGCAGGAAATGGGCTGGACACAGTTGAAGGCCCTGTCAAACACAGTGGAGGGGGGTGAGGGTAGGGATAGAATCATTGGTTGAGAAAAAAGGAAGACATTTCAGAAGGACTGTCGTGGAACGTTGCATCATCAGAGAAGATGGGTCAGAGATTGAGAAACTGGAAGAATGGAATGGTGTCCTTACGGGAGGCAAGGAGTGAAGACGTGTACTCGAGGTAGCAGTGGGAGTCAATGGGCATATAATGAATATTATTAGACAGCCTATTGACAGAGATGGAGACAGAGAATTCGAGTAAGGGAAGGAAATGTTGGAGATAGACCATGTAAAGGTAAGAGAAGGGTGGAAATTAGTATTAGGTGGGAATGCGTACTTTGAGGAAGATGCAAATCGGCTTCAAGGTAATTTGGACAGACTTAGTGTGTGGGAAAGAACGTGGCAGATGGCATATAATATGGAAAAATGTGAGGTTATCCATTTTGGGAGAAGAATAGATGTGCAGAGTATTTCTTAAATGACAAGAGATTAGAAAGTGTAGATGTACAAAGGGACCTGGGTGCCCTTGTCAATACGTCACTGAAAGCGATCATGCAAATGCAGCAAGCAGTTAGGAAGGCTAACGGTATGCTAGCCTTCACTGCAAGAGGATTTGACGACAGGAGTAGTGAAGTCTAGCTTCGACAATATAGAACCTTGGTTAGACAGCGACTGGAGTACAGTGTGCAGATTTAGTCCCCTTACCTTCGGAAGGATATTATTACCATCGAGGGAGTTCAACAAAGGTTCATAAGACTTGTTCCCGGATGGCAGACCTGTCCTATGAAGAGAGATTGGGAAAACTGGGCCTGTATTCTCTGGCATTTTGAACAATGAGAGGTGATCTCATTGAAACCTACAAAGTACTTATTTAGATAGACAGGGTAGATTTCAAAATAAAAGGGGAAGCCACATAGGACAGTGATGAGGAGAAAAGTCTTTAATCAGAGGGTTGTGAATCTTTGGAATTCTCTATCCCAGAGGTTTGTGGAAGCTCAATCATTGAATATATTTAAAGTAGAGATTGACAGATTTCTAAATACAAACGATATAAAGGGACATTGCGATACTGTGTAAAAGCATTGAAGTGGATGATCAGCCATGATCGTATTGAATGGCGGAGCAGGCTCGATGGGCTAAATGGTGTACTCCTGCTATATATTCCTATTTTTCTGTGCCCCTGATAAAACTGTGTTGTGATGGGGAGGCTCTGGACCATCTGTCACCTTCTTCCAGTTGTAATTCTAAGCCCGCCCCGCCACCATCCCCACCCCCCACCCCTCAACACCACCTGCGAATCCTTCTCGGAGGACCCTATAAAATTCAGGTCAAAGTTACAGTTAATTCTTGAATTGAGCTTAATAGCTAATGCAAATGGAAGTAAGTCACAGTTAATTACTTCATTGCACATGGTAACCGACACAAATGGAATAAGGTTACAGTTAAATATTATATTTGACTTGATGACAACACACATGGGAATACCATGACACTGAATCGTTAATTTGAATTGAAAACAAATCACAGGGGAATACAGTTACAGATAAATGCCAATTGGGGCTTAAATCTGATACACAGTGGAATAAGCCTCCATTTATTGGTAAATTTTGTAAGGGAGAACAACACATTTGTACTGAATGAGAACAGAGTGCTGATTGGCTGGCAAGTGGACTCAATCAGCACTCTCTTCTCATCCAGAAAAAATCTCTTGTTTTCTTTTCATTGAATTAACAATTAACGCTTGTCCTGATGAATGAAAGGCAGAAAGCCACGACAAAACGTCTCTGTTTTCAGCTAGATTCGAGTTCAGCACTACCAAACGACTATTTATAGACATTGCATAAAACTTCAGTTAATTATCATATTTGATTTCAATAAACAATACTCATTGGTATAACATGAATTAGTTGTAACATTGGACCCGAAAACTTGTGAAAGGGAATAATTTTACAATTATTTATGAAATTGTACCTGATTAGTATTACAATTTATTGTTTATTGTTTGGTAACTGATGCATAGGGAATAGAGTTAATGCTGATTGTTATATTGGACTTGATGACATTACACAGGGGAATAATGTTATAGTTAATTGTTAAATTTGCCTTGAAATCCACACTGTGGAATTAAGTGAAAGGTTTAGTTCAAGTGGTCGCAATGCAAAACACTATAAGGTTACTGTTAATTGTTAATTTTGATCAGATAATCAGTATTTTATTTTATTTTATCTCAGTTTGTTCAGTTTGCCTACCCACCGTTTTTTTTTCATGTTCGTACTTGTGGCTGTTCAGTTTTCAGTTTTTTAACATGCAATCTGCACTAATGCTTTGCCTTTCAACACCGCATTTACATATTGTTTGTCTTTTCTCCATGACCTTCTGATCGGTTATTCTCTGTGACCTAGTCCTATCTACACCTTCTCCTTTGTTATGTCTTTCCCTACCCACGCTTTACTTGAACAAAGAACAAAGAACAGTACAGCACAGGAACAGGCCATTCGGCCCTCCAAGCCTGCGCCGATCTTGATGCCTACCTAAACTAAAACCTTCTCCACTTCTGGGGACCGTATCCCTCTATTCTCATCCTATTCATGTATTTGTCAAAATGCCACTCAAGCATCGCTTTCGTACCTGCTTCCACCATCTCCCCTGGCAGCACGTTCCAGGCACTCACCACCCTCTATGTAAAGAACTTGCCTCGCACATCCACCCTAAACTTTGCCGCTCGCACCTTAAACCTATGTACCCTAGTAACTTACTCTTCCACCCTGGGAAAAAGCTTCTGACTATCCACTCTGTCCATGCCGCTCATAACTTTGTAAACCTCCATAATGTCGCCCCTCCACCTCCGCCGCTACAGTGAAAACAATCCGAGTTTATCCAACCTCTCCTCATAGCTAATGCCCTTGAGACCAGGCAACATCCCAGTAAACTCCTTCAGTACCCTCTCCAAAGCCTCCACGTCCTTCTGGTAGTGTGGCGACCAAAAATGCACGGAATATTCCAAGTGTGGCCTAACTAAAGTTCTATACAGCTGCAACATGACTTGCCAATTTTTAGAATCTATGCCCCGACCGATGAAGGCAAGCATGCCGTATGCCTTCTTGACTACCTTATCCACCTGCGTTGCCACTTTCAGTGACCTGTGGACCTGTACACCCAGATCTCTCTGCCTGTCAATACTCCTAAGGGTTCTGCCATTTCCTGTATACTTCCCACCTGCATTAGACCTTCCAAAATGCATTACCTCACATTTGTCCGGATTAAACTCCATCTGCCATTTCTCCACCCAAGTCTGCAAACGATCTATATCCTGCTCTATCCTCTGCCAATCCTCATCACTATCCGCATTTGCACCAACCTTTGTATCGTCCGCAAACTTACTAATCAAACCAGCTACATTTTCCTCCAAATCATTTATGTATACTACAAACAGCAAAGGTCCCAGCACTGATCCCTGCGGAACACCACTAGTTACATCCCTCCATTCAGAAAAGCACCCATCCACAGCTACCCTCTGTCTTCTATGACCGAGCCAGTTCAGGATCCATCTTGCCAGCTCACCTCTGATCCCGTGTGACTTCACCTTTTGTACCAGTCTTCCATGAAGGACTTTGTCAAAAGCTTTACTGAAGTCCATATAGATAACATCCACTGCCCTTCCTTCATCAATCATCTTCCTCACTTCCTCAAAAAACTCGGTCAAGTTAGTGAGACACGACCTCCCCTTCACAAAACCATGCTGCCTCTCGCTAATAAATTCATTTGTTTCCAAATGGGAGTAAATCCTGTCCCGAAGCATCCTCTGTAATAATTTCCCTACCCCTGACGTAAGGCTCACGGGCCTATAATTTCCTGGATTATCCTTGCTACCCTTCTTAAACAAAGGAACAACATTGGCTATTCTCCAGTCCTCTGAGACCTCACCTGTAGCCAATGAGGATACAAAGATCTGTCAAGGCCCCAACAATTTCCTCCCTTGCTTCCCTCAGTATTATAGGGTAGATCCCATCAGGCCCTGGGGACTTATCTACCTTGATGCTTTGCAAGACGCCCAACACCTCCTCCCTTTTGATAACGACATGACCGAGTCTATCTACACTCCCTTACCTAGACTCATCATCCACGAAGTCCTTCTCTTTGGTGAACACTGATGCAAAGTACTTATTTAGTACCTCACCCATTTCCTCTGGCTCCACACATAGATGCCCTCCTCTGTACTTGAATGGGCCAACCCTTTCCCTGGTTACTCCATTGCTCTTTATATACGTATAAAAAACCTTGGGATTTTCCTTAATCCTGATTGCCAATGAATTTTCATAACCCCTTTTAGCCCTCCTGTCTCCTTGCTTAAGTTCCTTCCTACTGCCTTCCTGCTGTCCACAAGGGCTTCGTCTGTTCCTCGCCTTTCATCCCTTATGAATGCTTCCTTTCTCTTTTTAACTAGGCTCACAATATCCCTCGTTATCCAAGGTTCCCGAAAATTGCCAAACTTATCCTTCTTGCTTAAAACCTTTCGCATTTCTAATATCTGCCACTTCTGAAGAAGGGTCGCTGACCTGAAACGTTAACTCTGCTTCTCTCTCCACATAATCTGCCATACCTTCTGAGCATTTCCAGCATTTCTTGTTTTTATGAGGCAGAGTACTGAACGTGCAATTAATTGTTAATTGAATATGACAAATGCACTGCACAATTAGGTTAGTTAACTGGTGTTGATAGCTGATGTTCAGTAGAATAAAGTTGCAGATAATTGTAGAAATGTGCTTGTCAACTCAAATACAAAGGACAAACGTTTCAGCTTATGGTTATGTTGGGCTTTATAATCAAAACACAATGAAATTAATTTACAGTTATTGTTAAATTGTACGTGCTAACACATTCAAAGGGAAATAATGTTATGACTGTTCTTAAATTGGGCTTGGTGACCGATACATGATGGAATAATGTTGCAGTTAATTGTTTGATTGTGCCTGAGAAGAAGCACACAGGGGAATAAAGTTTAATTGAACATGATAACTAATACATGGGTTAAGAATATTGAAGTAAGTTACTAGCTTGGATGGATTAAGCAATGCTCAAGGGGAAAACTCAGTTATTTTAATTTGATACGATAAATAATTTTTTGCATAAATCTACAGTTCAGAGTAATATTCAAATATAATAAAGAACACATGGGGAATAAATTTACAGTTAATTAATTATTCAATTACATGTAAACATTGCATTTATGAATAAAATGAACTAATCATTACATTGGTCCTGATAACATCATAAGGGTACACAGATATAGTTAATTGTTAAATTAGAGATGTTAACCAAAACACAGGGGAATAATGTTACAGCTAATTGTTTAATTATAAATGATAAACTATAAATAGAACATAGAACATAGAACAGTACAGCACAGTACAGGCACTTTGGCCCACGATGTTGTGCCGAATCTTTAAGCTACTTTCAGATGAAACTACCTAAATACCCTTCATTCTACTATAACCCATGTACCTATCTAAGAGTCGCTTAAATGCCCCTAATGTGTCTGCTTCTACTACCACCGCTGGCAATGTATTCCACGCACCCACCACTCTGTGTAAAGAACCTACCTCTGACATCTCCCCAAAACCTTCCTCCAATCACCTTGAAATTATGCCCCCTGGTGATAGCACTTTCCGCCCTGGGAAAAAGTCTCTGGCTATCCATTCTATCTATGCCTCTCATCATCTTGTACACCTCTATCAAGTCACCTCTCATCCTTCTTCGTTCCAATGAGAAAACCCCGAGCTCACTCAACCTTTCTTCATAAGACATGCCCTCCAGTCCAGGCAGCATCCTGGTAAATCTCCTCTGCAGCATCCGGGTAAATCTCCTCTGCACCCTCTCTAAAGCTTCCACATCCTTCCTATAATGAGGCGACCAGAACTGAACACAATATTCCAAGTGTGGTCGAACCAGGGCTTTATAGAGCTGCAGCATAACCTCGCGGCTCTTAAACTCAATCCCCCTGTTAATGAAAGCCAACACACCATACTCCTTCTTAACAACCCTATCAACTTGGGTGGCAACTTTGAGCGTACTATGGACATGGACCCCAAGATCCCTCTGTTCCTCCACACTACCAAGTATCCTGTCTTGAAGCCTGTATTCCGCATACAAATTCGACCTTTCAAAATGAATAACTTCATACTTTTCCAGGTTGAACTCCATCTGCCACTTCTCAGCCCAGCTCTGCATCCTGCCAATGTCCCGTTGCAACCAACAACAGCCTTCCACACTATCCACAACTCCAGCAACCTTCTTGTCATTGACAAACTTGAAAACTCAGCCTTCCACTTCCTCATCCA
Organism: Heterodontus francisci; assembly: GCF_036365525.1. Lineage (NCBI taxonomy): Eukaryota > Metazoa > Chordata > Chondrichthyes > Heterodontiformes > Heterodontidae > Heterodontus > Heterodontus francisci. Next base: position 288,879 of record NW_027140964.1, read on the forward strand.
AGTCATTTATAAAAATCACAAAGAGCAGAGGTCCCAGAACAGATCCCTGTGGAACACCACTGGTCACCAAGCTGCAGGCTGAATACTTTCTATCTACTACCACCCGATGTCTTTTATGGGCCCGCCATTCCTTTATCCAGACAGCCAAATTTCCCTGTATCCCATGCCTCCTTACTTTCTGAATGAGCCTACCATGGGGAACCTTATCAAACGCCTTGATAAAATCCATATATACTACATCCACTGCTCTTCCTTCATCAATGTGTTTTGTCACATCTTCAAAGAATTCAATAAGGATTGTGAGGCATGACCTGCTCCTCACAAAGTCATGCTGACTGTCTCTAATCAAACTATACTTTTCCAAATAATCATAAATCCTGTCTCTCAGAATCTTCTCCAATAATTAGCCCTCTATCGATGTAAGACTAGTCTATAATTCCCAGGGTTATCCCTATTCCCTTTCTTGAACAAGGGAATAACATTTGCTAAACTCCAATCATCTGGTACTACTCCAGTGGACAGTGAGGACGCAAAGATCATCGCCAAAGGCGCGGCAATCTCTTCCCTCGCTTCCCCTACTATCCTTGGGTATATACCTTCTGGCCCCGGGGACTTATCTGTCCTCATGCCTTTCAAAATTTCCAGCACATCCCCCCTCTTAACATCAACCTGTTCGAGCATATTAGCCTGTTTCACGCTGTCCTCACAAACGACCAGGTCCCTCTCACTAGTGAATACTGAAGCAAAGTATTCATTTAGGACCTCCCCTACCTCCTCCGACTCCAGGCACAAGTTTCCTCCACTATCCCTGATCGGCCCTACCCTCACGCTGGCCATCCTCTTAATCCTCACATAAGTGTAGAACGCCTTGGGATTTTCCTTAATCCGACCCGCCAAGACTTTTTCATGTCCCCTTCTCGCTCTCCTAAGTCCATTCTTCAGTTCCTTCCTGGCTACCTTGTAACCCTCTAGAGCCCTGTCTGATCCTTGCTTCCTCAACCTTAAGAAAGCTTCCTTCTTCCTCTTGACTAGCTGTTCTACATCTCTTGTCATCCAAGGTACCTTCACCCTACCATCGCTTCATTGCCTCATTGGGACAAACCTATCCAGCAGTCGCAGCAAGTGCTCCCTGAACAACCTCCAGATTTCTGTTGCGCATTTCCCTGAGAACATCTGTACCCAATTTATGCTCCCCAGTTCCTGCCTAATAGCATTGTAATTCTCCTCCCCCAATTAAATATTTTCCCATCCCGTCTGCTCCTGTCCCTCTCCATGACTGCAGTAAAGGTCAGGGAGTTGTGATCACTATCACCGAAATGCTCTCCCACCGAGAGATCTGCCACCTGGCCTGGTTCATTGCCAAGCACCAAATCCAACATAGCCTCCCTTCTAGTCGGCCTATCTACATATTGAGTCAGGAAACCTACCTGGATACCCCTGACAAAATCTGCTCCATCCAAACGATTTGCACTAAGGAGGTTCAAATCAATATTAGGGAAGTTGAAGTCACCCATGACAACAACCCTGTTGCTTCTGCACCTTTCCAAAATCTGCCTCCCAATCTGTTCCTCCGTGTCTCTGTTGCTATTGGGGGGTCTATAGAAAACTCCCAATAAAGTGACTGCTCCTGTCCTGTTTCTGACTTCCACCCATAATGACTCAGTAGACAAACCCTCCTCGACGACCTCCCTTTCTGCAGCTGTGATACTATCCCTGATTAGCAATGCCACTCCCCCACCTCTTTTACCTCCCTCCCTATTCCTTTTGAAACATCTAAACGCCGGAACATCGAACATCCATCCCTGCCCCTGTGATATCCAAGTCTCCGTAATGGCCACAACATCGTAACTCCAAGTACTGATCCATGCTCTAAGTTCATCACCCTTATTCCTGACACTTCTTGCGTTAAAATAGACACACTTCAACCCATCATACTGGCTGCAACTTTGCCCTGCCAACTGTCAAACCTTCCTCACAGACTCTCTGCACGCTGTATCTGCATGTTTAACAACTACCCCATCCACTGATCCGTAGCTCCGGTTCCCATCCCCCTGCCAAAGTAGTTTAAACCCTCCCGAAGGGCTCTAGCAAACCTCCCGCCCAGGATATTGGTGCCCCTCCAGGTCAGATGCAACCCGTCCTTCTTGTACAGGTCCCACCTTCCCCAGAAGGTATCCCAATGATCCACATATCTGAAGCTCTCCCTCCTACACCAGCTCTGTAGCCACGTGGACAGCTGCACCCGCTCTCTGTTTCTATCCTCACTAGCACGTGGCGCCGCTATCAATCCTGAGATTACCATTCTGCTCGTCCTGCCTTTTAGCTTCCAACCTAACTCCCTATATTTGCTTTTCAGGTCCTCATCCCTTTTGCTAGCTATGTCATTGGTACCGATGTGTACCACGACTTCTGTCTGCTCCCCCTCCCCCTCAAGAATCCTGCAGAATCGATCCGAGACATCCCTGACCCTGGCACCCGGGAGGCAACATACCATCCGGGAGTCTCGTTCGCGACCAGAGAATCTCCTGTCTGTTCCTCTAACCATTGAATCTCCTATCCCTATCACTCTCCTATTCTCCCCCCGCCCTTCCCTTCTGAGCCGCTGAGCCAGGCTCAGTGCCAGAGACCTGGCCGCTGTGGCTTTCCCCTGGTCGGTCGTCGCCCCCAACCGTATCCAGAACGGTATACTTATTATTGAGGGGAACGGCCACAGGGATCCCTGCACTGTGCGCCTATTCCATTTTCCTCCCCTGATGGTCACCTTTATCCTGTGAGTTAGGTGTGAATACTGCCCTATAACTTCTCTATATCACCCCCTCAGCCTCCCGCATGATCCGAAGTTCATCCAGCTCCAGCTCCAGTTCCCTAATGCGGTCTGTGAGGAGCTGGAGTTGGGTGCACTTATAACAGGTGAAGTCGCACAAGTGGTAACCCTTACCTCCCACATCCTGCAAGAGGAGCATGCAACTGCCCTAGCTTCCATCCCCTCTGCTCTAAATTGACAACAGAGAATAAAAACAAATAAAGGAAAACCTTACCTTACCAAACCCTCCACATAAGAGTCCTTTTTTTTGGTTAGAGGATGACGATGTGTGGGAGACACTACACGTGTAGTGTTCCGGTTTTTTGCCACTGCCCAAATGTATAAGTTCACTTACCCAGTGGTCCCCGTGTCCACGTCCGCTGATCAAAAGAATGCTGCCGAATCGCGAGGTAAGTGCTTTATCGTGAAACTTACCTTCCCGGCTGCCCCCTGATTCGCACTATCACCGCTATCGCTGATCAAAAGGAAGAATACATAGTGGAATATAGTTACAGTTAATTGTTAAATTGGACATAATAACTAATACACATGGAAAGAAATTTACAGTTGATTGTTAAATTGGACATGATAAATAATACACATGGGAGCAAAGTTGCAGTTAATTTTTAAAAGACAATTGATAGCTAATGCACATGGTATAACTTTTCAATTAATTATTCATTGGCCCTGAGAACGAATACACAAGTTTAAAGGTGCAGTTACTTGTTGGATTGTGCCGGATACGCAATCCACAGGGGAATAAGGTGATAGTTTAATGTTCAATTGGGCATGATAAATAATATATGTGTCAAGAGTTTTACAGTAAATTATAAAGCTTGACATACTAACCAATACACAGGGGAAGTTAGCTATTTCAATCTGATATTATAATACACTACATATAATTACAGTTAATTGATATATTGAGATGTGATAAACATTATGTAAGGAATAAATTTATCATTAATTAATTGTTCATTTGCACATAACGAATATATTTGTGAATAAAATGAGTTATATGTCAAATTGGTCTTGGGAACAAATGCTTGGGTGCAAAGATCCAGTTTGTTGTTAAATCAGGTGGATTAACCAATACACATGGGAATAACATTGCAATGAATTGCTTAGTTAGACGTGATAACTAACACACACAGCATAAATTTACAGTTAATTGTTGAAACGCAAATGAGAACTAATGCACAAGGCTTAAGGTTACAATTAATTATTTATTGCTCCTGATTAAAGTCACCGCTAATTGTTGTATTGGTTTTGATGAAAATTCACACAAAATAAGTTTACATTTAGTTTTAAAATTGAGCTTGATAACTAATAATGTGCATTACCGTTCTTCAAAATGCATCAAACAGTTATTTCCTTTCGGTGTTGTGTTATTTCTTGGTTTCATGGTTAACTTTAGCAAGCCACCCATCCCTTCCCCATTATCACGGAGCATGTCCCCTTTTCACTTCCTATCTGTCACTGCTACATCCGTGGCCAGTCTAATGTTTGGGTCAAGGTTTGTTCTGTACCATCTAATCTGTGGGAGTCTCCCTGTGCTCCCTGATGAGGAATTCCGATATTCCCAGGGAAGCTGACTGACTGTTGTTTCTCCAAATCTACCTCAATGTCTGATTTGTCTCAGTGATATTTTCACAAATACATTCCAACTGTACTCCAAATCCTTCATCCACATCCACCACATCATGACCTTCCTGTCCCTTGTTAATATGGGATTGACCTTTCTTTTCACCCTCTAGTCTTATTAACGCTGTTTCACAGCTTGGAATATTCCCTGAGCCCCCATTTTTATGCTGACATGAATATGTGCCGTTATTATGCGGCATAAATTTAGAACAAAACTAAGTCCCGTTTTTCTGTGATTCTTAATGCACAGCACTTATCTTCCAGTTCCCCGTTGACCCATCTGATTCGACCTAGTAAAATGCAACATCTCCAGAACTGGAAAAATTGTATCTTTGTTGTTCTCCTCGTCTCTTGTTCTTGTTCAACTTTGTAGTGTTATCACGTGTTATGGCAAGCTGCCCATTCTAAGGTAACGCTACAGATTTGCGTCTGAGGGCCTTTCATTGTAAGGGTATAATGGTCCCAGTTTCAATGCCCAGAAATACCATTACCAGTCAGGAGTATTAGCATAACGTATGAAATCTTAGTCACTCCTTCACCTGCAGACATAAAATAATATTAACATCAATTCAACACCTGCCCCCTTCTATTGAAAGGCGTTATACACTGATCACTTTGATAACACATGTATTGTATTTTCTACCCTTATCTCTGGATGGCCAATTTGATGTTGGTTTCTCCCAAATTTTCAACAATGTCATACAAACATTCACAGTCAGCCTTCCAGGCAACACCCCTTGTTATTTTCTTTTTCAGCATCACTTGATTACCAATGGAGTAGGGCCGAGAAGATCCGAGGTGAATATATGGAATCTGAATTAAAGATATTCAGGAGTGCATCCAGGAGTAACATAAACCACCTGGTCACGATTCAACACATATTTCAATGCAACATCAATACACAATAGAATGACAGTCAAGAAAGTATAGTTACAAATAGTTAATGGACAGCTTTCTCTTGGAGATGGTTGTGTCTTTGCCTACACTGAACAGTGAGAAGATGTATTTTATAGCCTGGCCACTATCATACCGAAGGACAGGAAAGGCCCCCAGAAACCCTGTTCTTTTGATAAGATATCCCAGACGCACAGGAATGGCTTATGTCTAATATCACATGTGGCCTGATGTTGGGATACATCTAAAAGTGCAAATATGATTTGTTACTCATGAGGTAACCAATATGTGGAAGGCATGATTATAATGGACTGAAGATTGGGTCTGCGGCATGGTCAGTCGGTCTGAGAGCACCATTGCATGAAATGGTTAATGTGACTCAGGAGAATGTGAACATGCACTGTATCACTACTAATTCAAAGTTTTCAATCAAGATTCTGACAAATACCCTTTAGAGATGCCGAACCTTTGCCTCCAGCTTAATAAAATTATCAGGGCCCTGTTAATCACACTGGGACATAACAGAGGGAAGGGCATTCAAGTAGACAAAGGGGCAAAAAAGAAGCTCAACTGCACAAAATTAATTTAAATTATCCACCGTATGGATACCAGTAAACCAAGAATGGGGGAACATTTCTTTTAGTAAGTTGCTGATTCTTTGATATATGGCAACACAGCATCAGATGATTCCAGAACAGGTGTTGATTTCCTATTTACAGCCCTGTCAGCTCTGCTTGCATCGCGTCATTGTAATCACTTGCTGCTTGCTGCTGAAAACTTTGAACCGTCTGGCATTGACTCTAGATGACAGGATCTCCGAAGCGGATCTCACAGGGTGGCAATGCCAAGATACAGAGATTCCCCAGGTTTAGCGATGCTGCCTTTGAGATTCCACTGCAGGCGGGAGATCCACTTTCCCACTAATGGTGGAAGAGGTCCTACTGCCTGACCAAGCAAACCTGATGGAGATCACGGAGGAGGTCAGTAGCTGTGGGGTCTCTCCTGGAATGGAGTAGAGTGCTGCAAGAGGGTCAATGACATCCTGCATTCTTCCAAGGTGAGTGCTCCAAAACTTTTTTTTTTAGTGAGTGCAAGTGTCTATGCAGGAGGAAGTACGACATGGGGAGAATCGCACTATAATGGTAATGACAGAAGACGCCAGCTTTACCTCATCCTGACAGATGCATGGCCACTGGCCATCCTGTTTCACAGCCTAGCTCCATTAACTCTCTGAAGGCTGCCGGCAGCATGAGCTATATGTGATACCCCACTAAGGGACGAGGGTCTGTTCCTAGTGGAAATGTCACGTTGATCTCTCTGCAAACTATGCCTATCTGTATCTTTCCTCTTGCAGGACACGAGGGCTCAGAACACAAGGGAGACAGCCTGAACTGGTGGAGGAACCCCAGATCTTTGGCCTCTCAGAGCAGTGGAGGAACAGGCATTATAATTGGCAGGGACACAGAGCGGCCGCACCATATCCGGTGGAGAGTTTGGAATGTCCATGAAAGAGTGAGGATTGACTTCCATCGACATACATATCACTGGTGGAGACCACATCACGTCGGTTGCCATGCTGAGATCTGCACAGCCTTACCCACACGCAGCTTCCACAGTGCAGACTGTGACACAGACCACTCCCTGGTGTGCAGCAAGGTTAGACTCAAACCAAAGAAGCTGCATAACTTCAAGCAGAAGGGCCACCCGCGCATCAACACGAGCAGAATTTCTCATCCACAGCAGTTACATAAGTTTCTAAATTCACTTGAAAAAGCCCTTCAAAACACTCCCACAGGGGATGCAGAGACCAAGTGGGCCCACATCAGAGATGCCATCTATGATTCAGCAATGACCACCTATGGCAATTGTGTGAAGTGGAGTGCAGACTGGTTTCAATCTCACTTTGAAGAGCTGGAACCTGTCATAGCCGCTCAGCGCATTGCACTGCTGAATTACAAGAAGGCCCCCAGCGAGTTAACATCTGCAGCACTTAAAGCTGCACAAAGAACAGCCAGGCGCAGCGCAAATGACTACTGGCAATACCTGTTCAGTCATATTCAGCCGGCCTCTGACACTGGAATCATCAGAGGAATGTATGATGGCATTAAGAGAGGTTTTGGGCCAACCATCAAGAAGATCACCCCCCTCAAATCTAAATCGGGGAACATAATCACTGACCAACGCAAACAGATGGACCGCTGGGTTGAGCACTACCTAGAACTGTACTCCAGGGAGAATGTTGTCACTGAGATCGCCCTCAATGCAGCCCAGCCTCTACCAGTCATGGATGAGCTGGACGTACAGCCAACGAAATCGAAACCCAGTGATGCCATTGATTCTCTAGCCAGTGGTAATGCCGTCCTTCCCAGGGGCTTGATGAAATCATCAAGAGTGCCAAGCCTGCTATACTTTCAGCACTACATGAACTGCTATGCCTGTGCTGGGACGAGGGAGCAGTACAACAGGATATGCACGATGCCAATGTCATCACCCTCTATAAGAACAAGGGTGACCACGGTGACTGCAACAGATATTGTCGACTCTCCCTACTCAGCATAGTGTGGAAAATCTTCACTCCAGTCGCTTTAAACAGGCTCCAGAAGCTGGTTGAGCATGTCTACCCTGAGGCACAGTGTGGCTTTCGAGCAGACAGATTCACCGTTGACATGCTGTTCTCCCTTCACAAGCTACAGGATAAATGCTGTGAGCAACAGATGCCCTCTACGTTGCTTTCATAGATCTCACCAAAGCCTTTGACCTCGTCAGCAGACGTGGTCTCTTCAGACTACTAGAAAAGATTGGATGCCCACCAAAGCTACTACGTATCATCACCTCATTGCATGAAAGGCACAATTCAGCATAGTGGCGCCTCATCAGACCCCTTTCCTATCCTGAGTGGCGTGAAACAGGGCTGTGTTCTCGCACCTACACTGTTTGGGATCTTCTTCCCACTGCTGCTCTCACATGTGTTCAAGTCTTCAGAAGAAGGTGTTTTCCTCCACACAAGATCAGGTGGCAGGTTTGCGGCTGCCTGCAATGAATTAGGCCTAACCATCAGCCTCAAGTAAACGAACATCATGGGACAGGACATCAGAAATGCTCTATCCATCAATATCGGTCAACACGCTCTGGAAGTGGTTCAAGAGTTCATCTACCTGGGCTCAACTATCACCAGTAACCTGTCTCTCGATGCAGAAATCAACAAGCGCAAGGGAAAGGCTTCCACTGTTACGTCCAGACTGGCCAAGAGAATGTGGGAAAATGGCGCACTGACATGGAACACAAAAGTCCGAGTGTATCAAGCCTGTGTCCTCAGTACCTTGCTCTATGGCAGCGAGGCCTGGACAATGTATGTCAGCCAATTCATTACATCTTCGCTGCCTCCGAAGAATTCTTGGCTTCAGGTGGCAGGACCGTATCTCCAACACACAAGCCCTCGAGGCGGCCAACATCCCCAGCTTATGCACCCGGAGAGGCCCGCCACGAGCTTTGATGCCCAGAAGGCCCCAGCGGATTTTACATTGAGTGGCGAGGCCTCGGTGCGGCCCCTCTCCCCCATCCCCACACATCAACCCCCGCCACTAGGCGTCGGGTCAAGTTGAGTTAATTTGAATTTATTTAAATTGATTTGAATATTTAAATGAAGGTTCTGCCACCTAGAACTGAAGCAGTCCATGTCCACCTGCAGCAAGACTTGGACAACATTCAGCCTTAGGCTGAGAAGTGGAAAGTTACATGCATGCCTCACAAATGCCAGGCAATGACGATCTCCAACGAGGGAGAATCTAACCATCTCCCTTGACGCTCATTGCCGAATCCCCCACTATCAACATCCTGGGCCTCATCATTGACCAGAAACCTAAGTGGACCAGCCAGATAAATAACATGGCTGCAATAGCAGGTCTGAGGCTGGGAATCCTGTGGTGAGTAACTCACCTCCTGACTTCTCAAAGCCTGTTCACCATCTACAAGGCAAAACTCAAGTGTGTTATGGAGTTCTCTCCACTTGTCTGGCTAAGGGCAGCTCCAACAACACTCAAGGAGCTCTGTACCTTCCAGGATAAATCAGTCTGCTTGATCAGCATCAAATCCACCACCTTCAGCATTCACTCCCTTCATCACCGACACACAAGTCTGAATTTTATCAGCTCTCTTCCATTCTCGATGGCAAGCTTGATAGACGGTGTGGTGCCTGCAAGCTCTGCACCGCTAAGCCACCGCGATATTTCATGCAGTGGCTTATTTAAATAGAGAGGTCGGAACCGCCGCCCCCAATGATGTAATGCCGGTGCCATTTTGAAAGGGCTTCAAGCCCTCCAGTAGTACCTGATTTTTTAAAGAGACATTCATTATACAGTGTCTGTAAAAAAATAACTAAAAACTGGAATTCCCCTCTACCACCTCCTCTCGTTCCCACCCTTGCAGTGTTTATATTTGGGCCTATCCCACCAAAATAGTCTTTATTCCCACCCCGAACTCCCGGCCCCCCCGAATCGCATTACATTTACACTTCAATCCCTTCTCACCATCCCCTCAGCCAGCAGAAATTGTTTTTTTCTCACTCCTCCTCCCGCCCCAATAATTTCACTCCTCCCTGCTGTCCACTAGCGTCACACCTCAGATCTCTGAACTGGGGCCTGTAAACTACACCCACCAGTATTTTCTGACTCCTGCTATTCCTAATTTGCACCTAAACTGATTCTACTTCATGTTTTGAGGCCAGATCACTTTTTACTAATGTCCTTATGGCATCCTTTACTATCAGGGTTCCCCCTCCTCTGTCAATCTGTCTATCTCTCTGAAATATTATGTACCCTGGAATAGTTATTTCCCAACCTCAATCTCCTTGTAACCATGTTTCAGCAATGGAAATTAGATCCAGATCACTTACCTCTATTGGAGCCATCAGTTCATTTATCTGATTACAAATGCTTCGTGCATTCAGACAAAGGAAATTTAATTTTCGTTTTTGGTGCCTCTATTGCCTGAAATGACCTTATTTGCCATGTACAATTGGACAGTGTAAATGAGGACAGCCACATCTCAGAATGCTGGAGATCATCCCTGAGAGAGACACTCTCACATTTGCAGTTTAATTACTGAATGGTCAGAACCAAGTGAAGGACATCACTGGAACAACATGAGATTTGGAGACGGGATCGATGGATTTTGAAACAACAACCTCAATGCTGGGAAAATACAGCTTCTAATTTTTATTAGTTAATTAATGTGATCAGAATACTCCAGTCTTTGGAGTTTCCAAATCAATCCTGGAAATAAATACATTCTATCACAACATGGATTGAACTCGATATCATAATCTGTTTGTTCAAATTAAAAGAAAAAGATCAATTTAACAACCTCAGTCTCCCAGTGGAGTTCCTACACGGTATAAATTACAGGCTCTGGGAATGTATCACCTCAGAGTCTAACACAGAGAGATTACCTGCAGAACGAACGGTCAGATCACTTCACACAGAAAATGCAAGGAACATTTTACAGTATCGAAAAAAAATATTACCAGACCCTTGCCGTCATTGGAGTTCCTGGTAAGTGACTATAACCATGGAAGCTGTATAATCCAATGCGTTAGCTGGTCTCTGTTTTCCTCTGTGACAGATCATTTTACATGATGATCGCGCAGTCACTGATATACAACCGCTCAGTCAGAAATATCATTTTGTTAACTCAAATATCATGAATTTGCTCTGCAGTTTAATTCCATTGTCTTAACTGAAAACTAAAAACCTGGTTGAAACTCAGGCTCAATGAATGATATAT